>NC_039361.1:59319668-59622698 GCF_003573695.1 Papaver somniferum
GCGGAAAAGGGAGACTTTTACCCGACACATGAACACTAGCATCGAGAACAGTTGGCAACGAGTCTTATGGAATAACCGGCTGACGAACGAGTGGGACCCCTTGGTAAAAACCCATATGTCGAGCCACCCTATCGATATTGTAAGAAACTGCTTTGCAAGATCCTCAAAATAAAGACGGCACATGACCGGGCATGCAGCTTCGCATGAACATCATCTCTCCAACACTCATATCTTCTTTATCAGAAGAAAAATACATGCTCGGAGCAGGAAAAAGGTATTGATCTGAGTTATGGACGCATGCACCGGAGCCCATGGACGAAAATTGACCGTGTGCGAGTTGTCAAGGAATCCAACCAGGTTCGAACCAATCTTTGGGCGCCTATTCGACCAACGTAGTATCTTAGAACCACCCCAAGACTCGGGAAGTACGGCCAACGGTTTTGGAGCATACCTTTCCAAGTGCTCCCACAACCACGCTTGGAGAAAGGCGGCATGAATATACGAATCCACTTTCATGTAGCCATTTGAAGCACACATGTCCGCGACCAGATGATCCAAGTGTATGTACAAAAAACCAAGAAACAAGCGGCCAATAGGGAGAACGACATCTTTTGCCAATTTTATGGCAAACTTGATAAGTTCCTGTCTTATCTCCTTCTTACCATAGCCGTCATCAAAAATATTTCTAGATAACCAAAGAGCCAAGAATGCTGCGACATGAAGTGTACTATTTTTCTGATTTGGATTCAACTCATCAGGAAACCATTGAGACACCCACCATCCATAGAAGCACCTCGTCTCGTTTTTTTTCTGAACGAATCCTTTTGATTTCCAACCAGAGCGGCGCGCATTTCTTCTTCATCTGCAGACAACTTGACATCGAGGTTTCCTATTACGGGAAGGTTCAGCAAGACGACCACGCTCTCTAAAGAGATAGTAATTTCACCCACCTGCATATGGCCGTGTGAGTGTCCGGGCACCATCTGGAAATAAAAGCAACCAAGCCTGGAATATCTTTCCTAATTTGAAGCACTGCGGAAGACGCGACAACATCAATAATCTGCGTCATGGTCAAACTAGATTTTATACATACCTGGCTCATCGTAAATCGCATGAATTTCTCAAAGAGACGCAACAGACTCACACAGATTTTAAAGTCAATGGGAGAATCAGAATACTCTTTCCTCTGAAGACAAAACCTTATTACACCTCCAGCCGAACTGACCGGGCCTCTCCTTCACTTTCCGGACCAGTCAGAAGAATCGACACAAACTTGGGATGATTTTTCCTAATTGTGGCGGATGTTGTAAAGAACTCATCATCTATGTTTGGCTTGGAATTGCCAACATCTTTCGGTACGGCAGAACTTTTCTCAAATGACATCCTAACGAAATTCTCTCACGCTACTTTCACCTTCGAAATAACTACAATGGAACAATACAAAGAGAAATTATTACGGAAAGTGCATGGAAATTATTTTGTCAGACACAGGAGATCCATCCTAGACGCAAACCAATTTGTTGCAAAGTCATAATGCGCATGAGCAAAGAAATGGGGACTGACAGACCCTGCATCACCACCTCATGCCAAGGCCGTACCCTACAACAGGAAATTTGCGCCCGGACGAGGAGGCGCTCCCCACCATGGGAACAATATACACGACCACACCAGGAAAAGGGAGGAAACCTTAGGATCTAGGTTTTCACGGGAAGGGAATGACAGTTACTAGCTCATGCATGCCTACTTTGCACAGTAATTGAGGCGACCAACATTACTAGGGTATTCACGCCTAAATGTTACTACAAGTTCACGCAAAGCATATTTACGGCTAGGATTCATACCAACACAAAAGAACAATATTTTTACAAGTTCATGAAAAGGTAACCCTACAACTAGGGTTTTCATTAACACAAGAAAACAAGAAAAACAAGTTAAAGAGGAAGTGCAGGAATACATACCTGGGATTCACCCGTCCTCTTTACTGTTACCACACAGCCAGAATAAAAAAAATATAAAGGTGTGAAAGAAAAGGAGAGGCCGTCCCCCTTTTATAGGCGTGGTACTTTGGAGTTTGAATAAGGAAAGAACTTCCTATTTGAGTCAAGTAAGGAAAAGAGGCAACCGGGCCCGCGAAGATAAATCACCATGCCAAGCCGTCCGCGCATGCTTTGCTTCACCAAACCGCTCCATTGTCTTGGCCCCACCATGCCAAGCCGTCCGCACCATGCCTTGGCCCCACCACGCCAAGCCGTCCACATGCTTTGCCTCACCAAACCGCGCCTTGCCTTGGCCCCACCATGCCAAGCCATCCGCGCCGTTGCCTTGGCCCCACCATGCCAAGCCGTCCACGCCATTAACTTGGCCCCACCATGCCAAGACGTCCGCGCCATGACTTGTCGCGCCAACACCAACAACTCGCCAAACCAGCGTCATGATATTCCCTAACCCAACCAAGGTGATACATGGCCAGACTAAGCTGAATATCTTCATATCACCACTTCATGGGTTATACCATAAATAGAATCTATGCAAGGCCGCCAAACATGAGGATCTTGAACTCTCCTTACCTCTCTGTTTGAGGGTGAAAACGGTTTCTGCTGATTTCGGTAATTTCGGGCGTATGGGTGAGAAACGAGTCTAAACCCTAAACAATGTACTGCAAGGGATTACTTTAGATTCGAGAGATCAATATGTACAAATACGGCCTAAAACAAGAAATGGTCGTTCCAGACTTGCTTCGGTCACAAAGAGGAGGAGAAGGGTTGGTTTTGGGGAGGGAAGCAAAGAGAGTGTTGAGACCAGAATAGTTGATTCTGGAAGAGTAGTTGTTTTGTGAATTGTATCAGAAAGTGGGAAGCTAACAGATGGGAAAGCTAGCAAACGTTTTCTGAGTGTTGTATGCTCCTGGCCTGAACTTGTTGTTCGGTGGAAATAGGTAATGCCTATTTATATAAGTCGAAGTGAAACGTACTCTGGTCTTATTAAGAAATGGAAAACGGGTGAGTAAATGGGAGGAGGTGGTAACCGGTAACGCTTGGAATTGATGTTCCATAAAAGAAAGTGTTTCACTATTACCCTGTATTTACTAACCGTTTCAACATTATGACACTTTCTTATAACGAGCGTAGTGCACGCCGCACGCTGTAAACCGCCAAACCAATATCCAATGATCATCCCCCAGTTTGTGACATGTGTTGATGTCTCGAGTGTTTCGTGGAAAACATGTAACATGTTGTTGTTGTCTGGCAAGTTGAGCTTGGGAGACTTGCCGGCTCGGTGGTGACCTTCAACGGTCGAGATTTTGCATCTTAAGAGGAAGGTAGCCGTTGATTATTGCAACCTTTCGTTTGGTATTCAGTGGCATGAAAGTATGATCAATATGGCTTTAACATGGCCCATTTTAGGCGCGGCCAAAAGTTAGGGTTTTGGCTTTGTTTAGGCGCGCCCAAACTAGGGCCAAAGGTTGCCATGTGTTAGCTGGTAACCCTGGACGGCTAAGATCTGCATCTTAGATGAAAAAGTGGTCGTTGATTGTTGCAGGCCTTCGTTTTGGTAGCCGCATAGGGAAGGCCGACATGGTATGGCGGGACAAGGTGGTTGGCATGCTATTGGCACATGTGGCATGACATGCCTTTGCGCGGTTTGGCGTGGCCAAAACTAGGGTTTTGGGCCAAAGATTACCATGCAGTGGTTGGCGACCTTGGACGGCTAGGATTTGCATCTAGAATGGAAGGGTGGTCGTTGATCGTTGCACGCCTTCGTTTTGGCAGCCACATGGGGAAGGACGGCATGGTATGGCACGACAAGGTGGTTGGCATGCTATTGGTACATATGGCATGGCATGCCTTGGCGCGGTTTGGCGTGGACAAAACTAGGGTTTTGAGCCAAAGGTTACCATGCGTTGTTTGGCGACCTTCGACGTCTAGGATTTGCATATTAGATGAAAAAGTGGACGTTGATTGTTGCAGGCCTTCGTTATGGTAGTCGCATAGGGAAGGCCGACATGGTATGGCGCGACAAGGTGGTTGGCATGTCATTGGCACATGTGGCATGGAATGCCTTGGCGCGTTTGGCGTGGCCAAAACTAGGGTTTTGGGCCAAAGGTTACCATGCGTTGTTTAGCGACCTTGGACGGCTAGGATTTGCATCTAGGATGGAAGGGTGGCCGTTGATTGTTGCACGCCTTCGTTTTGGTAGCCGCATGGGGAATGCCCGCATGGCATGGCACGGAAAGGTGGTTGGCATGCCATTGGCGCGGTTTGGCGTGGCCAAAACTAGGGTTTTGGGCCAAAGGTTACCATGCGTTGTTTGGCGACCTTGGATGGCTAGTATTTTCATCTAGGATGGAAGGGTGGTCGTTGATTATAGCACGCCTTCGTTTTGGTAGCCGCATAGGGAAGGCCGGCATGGTGTGGCCAAGGCCAATGACGCGGATGGCTTGGCATAGTGGGGCAAGGGTTTGGTACGGACGGCTTGGCATGGTGGGACCAAGGCAAGGTGAGGTTGGATCGGCATGGTGGGGACAAGGGTTTGGCATGCCATTGGCGCATGGTGCGGCTAGCATGGTTGGGGCCAAAGCAAGGTGCGGTTGGCTTGGCATGGTGGGGCCAAGGGTTTGGCTTGCTATTGGCGCATGGTGCGGCTAGCATGGTTGGGACCAAGGCAAGGTGCGGTTGGCTTGGCATGGTGGGTCCAACGGTTCGACATTCCATTGGCGCATAGTGCGGCTAGCATCGTTGGCATGCCTTGGCGCGGTAGACTTGGCTGGCATGGTTTGTCATGGGCACAGTGGTGCGGCTGGCATGGTTGGCATGCCTTGGCGCGGAGATGTGGCTGGCATGGTTTTCCATTGGCACAGTGGTACGATTGGCATGGTTGGCATTCCTTGGCGCGGAGATGTGGCTGGCATGGTTTTCCATTGGCACAGTGGTGCGGCTGGCATGGTTGGCATGCCTTGGCGCGGAGATGTGGCAGGCATGGTTGGAATTCCTTGGCGCGGAGATGTGGCTAACATGGTTTGCCATTGGCACAGTGGTGCGGCTGCCATGGTTGGAATGTCTTGGCGCGGAGATGTGGCTGGCATGGTTTTCCATTGGAATAGTGGTGCGGCTGGCATGGTTGGCATGCCTTGGCGCGATAGCATGAGAATTAGGGTTTGGCATAGATGATGTCGGTCAATGTTAAGGGTTCTGCCGTGGAACATGACACATAAAAAAATGTACCCTGATAATTCTTACGTATGCATGCTGATCGATTCAATAAATGTGCTAATGGTCATAATGACATCGTGTCAGTTGTACGGTTTTACGATTTTAACCCTAAGCTAAAAACCACCATCAACATTAAGTCCCCTGGTTAGATTGGAACATGAGCATTGTTGCGAGGCAAGCATAAGATGGTGACGATCAAGGACAAAAATCGAAACGACAAGTCGTGGAAAGATGGCAGGAAGGTCCTACTAACCTCTTTCGAGTGGTAAGGAGAGTCCATGATCCTCGTTTTTGGCGGCCTTGCGTAGATTCTATTCATGGTGTAGACCGTGAAGTGGTGAGATGAAGATCCTCGGCTTAGTCTGGCTATGCATCACCTTGGATGGGTGAGGGAACATAATGACGCTGGCTTGGCGAGTTGTCGGTATTGGTGCGGCAAGTCATGGCGCGGACGGCTTGGCATGGTGGAATCAAGGAAATGGCGCAGTTTGGTGAGGCAAAGCATGCGCGAACGGCTTGGCATGTGGGGCCAAGGCATGGCACGGTCCTGGAGAGGCAAGCATCGCGGACGGCTTGGCGTGGTGGGGCCAAGGCAATGGAGCGGACGGTCTTGGAATGGTGATTGGTCTTTACGGGCCCGGTTGCCTCTTTTCCTTACTTGACTCAAATAAGAAGTCCTTTCCTTATTCAAACTCCCAAGTATCACGCCTATAAAAGGAGGGACGGCCTCTCCTGTTACTTCACACCTTTTTTTTTTATTCTGGCCGTGTGGTAACAGTAAAGCGGACGAGCGAATCCCAGGTATGTCTTCCAAGACTTCCTCTTTAACTTGCTTTTCTTGTTTTTTTTTTTGTGTTAGTGCAAACCCTAGATGTAGGCGTACCATTTCATGAACTTGTAGAAATGTTGTCCTTCTGCGTTGGTATGAATCCTATCCATATGTATGCTTTGCACGAACTTGTAGTAACATTTAGGCATGAATACCGTAGTGATGTTGGCCGCCTCAATTACCGTGCAAAGTAGGCATGCATGAGCTGGTAATTTTCATTCCCTTCCCGCGAAAACTTAGCTTCTAGAATTTACTCATTTTTCCTGGTGTGACCGTGTGTATGGTTCCCGTGGTGGGGCGCGCCTCCTCGGCCGGGCGCAAATTTCCCGCTGTAGGGTACGGTCTTGGCATGAGGAGGCGATGCAGGGTCTGTCAGTACCCATTTCTTTGCCTATGCGCATGATGACTTTGAAACAAATTGGCTTCTGTCCAGGATGGATCTCTTGTGTCTGATAAAATAATTTCCATGCATTTCCGTAATGATTTCTCTTCGTATTGTTCCATTGTAGTTATTTCGAAGGTGGAAGTAGCGTGGGAGAATTTTCGTTAGGATGTCATTTGAGAAAAGTTCTGCCGTACTGAAAGATGTTGGCAATTCCAAGCCAAACATAGATGCTGAGTTATTTATAACATCCTCCACGATTAGGAGAAATCATCCTAAGTTTGTGTCGATTCTTCTGACTCGTCCGGAAAGTGAAGGAGAGGCCCGGTCGGTTCGGCCAGGAGGTGTAATAAGGTTTTGTCTTTAGAGGAAAGAGTATCATGCTTCTCCTATTGACTTCGCCAGTACATCAAAGTTTGATGTTCCTGTCTAACACTTTAGCACCTAACTCCATCTCAGACCGTCAGTTTTGATGTATCTCAGATCCAACGGTCGCTCCACTCCCATTTCCTTCTCGCCGTTGGGTAATTCTCTCATCTTTTCATCCATCGTCTTTCACCATCTGAGCATCAAAATACGATGGGTCCGCTCAATACTCTAGAACCCTAACCTATTTACCCTAAATCAAACATCCCCTAAGAGAAACTCTATCGAGTTCTCTTCCTTCTTCTTCCCCTCTTCTTCACAGCGACCATCACCACCACCATGTCCGTCACCAACTCCGCTCAACCACCTCCATCACTGTACCCCATCAATCAGCCACCCCCTCCATCACTAAAGCACACCACCATGATACCCTCTAGCTCCTTCTCTCTCAACCCTTTTATCTTTTCAAAAACAGTGAACCTAGAAACTAGGTTTGGGAGAAACGGAGTTAGTGAAATCAAACCACCAATTACGGAAGAGGAGAAGCAATAGAAGAATGGGTCGAGACCATTGATTGATTTCAGAGATTAAGTAAAGGTCAATTTCGGATTTTTTGTGTAACCCTAAATTTTATATTTTGGGGATTTTTGGATATTTGGTTTGCATGTATAAATAGGGTTCTTGGGTGTTGTTTTTGGGCATGCCTGGACTAGCCAGTGCACCATCAAGAGGACTGGACTAGCCAGTTCCTCAATTGTTCATGTTCTGTTTTTGTTTCACTTTCAAATTCAATTTTATTTTCACATATTCATCATGTTTTAATTTATCACTTGCTAGGGCTTAGATGAAACTCTTGATTGCATGCTAGGATAGTTAATATACATGTTGTTGTTCTTGTGATGTTTAAACTGAAGTAGGACTGATAATTAGACATTTGAGCTAATTCACCTGTGATCAGCTGTGTTGTAAGAAGACAGCTGATGCTAGGGGTGAAGTTAGTGATAGTGGTTAAGAATTCAGTCCATTTGAAGGGCTGTGTTTAATTTCCTTAGAATTGATAGTTAACTGGTTGAGCAAACAAGCCTGTGATCAGCTGTGCTGTAAGAAGACAGTTGATGCTAGGGGTAAGTTAGTGAGATTAGTTAGTAAATCACTCATTGTAGTCTTCCATGAAATAACAAGACATAGCTTGCATAATAACTTCCTTAGTTTAGGATCAAGATGTGGATTCAAAACCTAGTGTTTCCTTGTTTCACATTGTATCTGTAGCTGTAATCTTTGCTCATTGCCCTTGGCTCACTGCCTTGGTTTGTTTGTCTTTGTTTCACTGTTTCTTTGTTTCTTTTGCCATTGTTACTCACTGCTTCACTTTGTTCACTGCCACCTTCACATTGCCATTGTTTTAGTCCATTTTCACTATTTTGCATTTAGAAAACTAGCTTAAAAACTTCAACTATACACCCTAGTCCCTGTGGAGATGACCTGTTCTTGCACATGCACACTACAATGACAACTGTGCACTTGCAGTTTAACATGTAGGCCTTTCTGTCTCCCCTTATCCTTTGCTCTTGTTTCTTATACAATTCCTGGCCTACCAAGTTTTTGGCGCCACTGCCGGGGACTGGTGTTGTGTAGTTGAAAAAAAAAAAGAAAAAAAAATTGTGCTCTTGCTTTTCTGTTTTCAAATTTAGCTGTAATTTAGTTTAGTTTAGTATAACTATTTGTAGCTTAGTGTAACTGTTTTAGCTGTAACTTAACTTAGCTATATTAGTGTAACTGTCTTTACCTGTAACTTAGCTGTAACTTTAGCATGTAACTGTAGTTCTGCATCTCCTGCATCTGCATACCTGCATCATCTGCATTTTAGCTGTAACTTAGTTCTGCATTCATCTTGCATTTGCATCTGTGTCTGCCATCATAACTTGCATTCCTACATCCTTGCTCTGCAGCCTTGCTGCATCTGTAGCATTGCCATGTGGCTTTGCTCATTGCACCTGTAGCCTAGCACCTGTAGCCTCATAAACCATGCATCTACAGCTGCAAACTGCACTGCTTTATGCAGTTTTCCATTTTTCCCTGCCTTTTCTGTGTACTGATCACACACAATGAGTGTCAGGTAGTTGGTGTTGCTGCTGCCTGTCTGTTGTGTTGATGCTGAGGTGCTAAGCTGAGTTTGTGCTGCTGTTGTAGTTGGTGTTTCTGTTGTTTTCTGTGTTGCTGCTGTGTTGCTACCTCCTACTGTTGCTGCTTCTTCTTCTTGTTGCTGTTGCTGATGAGCCTCTGGTGCTCTTGCTGAAGTTGCTGTTGCTGTGAACCAAGCCCAACTGGGCTGTGCAACTGCAATTACTGAGCAGCTGGGCTGTGCTAACTAGTAAGCCTAAACCCATCAGTAAACCCAATTTTTGGGCTTGTAATTTTAAGACTGAATGCTGGGCTTGTAGTTTAACTAAACTGTGGGCCTGTATTTAAGCTGAACTGTGGGCTTATTTTGTTTCTGAACTATGGGTTTCAACCCTGAAATTTGAATTTCTGAACTGTGGGCTTGACCCAAAACAAAAATTTGTAAAACGTTTTCAAAGCCCAGTTGGGCTTAGTCTTTTGGCTAAACAGCTAGCCCAAAACCCAACTGAAACTTAACTTCTGGGCTTGGTTTACTGAACAGTTGGGCCTCGTACTCAAACTATAAGTTGTCAGCTGGGCCTTTTTCCCTAAAAACCAAAGTTTTCCCTAAAAACCAAATATTTTCTTTTTCCCATCAAAACCAAATGTCTTCCGACAAAACCAGATTTTTCCCAAAAAGTCCAATCCCATTAAAAACCAAATTTTCTTATATAGAATCTAGTAGATAGTTTCTTAGTTAAATCTTTTGTTTCTTTTGTACATATTTTGCTAATCCAATGTGACTCTTAACTGAAATATGTTGGATTTTTGCCTTGAATAACGGAGTTCTATTTTTGCTTTCGCCATCAAATCGGGTATTCTCTTTCCTTTTTCTCTACTCAGCATAATCCTCTTCGTATGTTATAATTCTTTTCATATTTTGGAACATTGAGGACAATGTTTAGTTTAGGTTTGGGGGTATGGTATAGATACCACGATCACATGCTATAATTGAAAACTGAACTCTTTCTTTTTGTTAAAAAAAAAAAAAAGAAAAAAATGAAAAAATCAAAATTAAAAATTAAAAAATAGAAAATGATAAAAACATAAAAATGGAGCTCATTTACCTTGAAATGTTGACTCTTGTGCATGTATGTAAACATAAGGATTCTTAGTCTAGATATTTAGGCACCCTGATTCTAGCACAATTCACATGTGATAAGAAACTTGCACACGCACAATCTACCAATACATGTATAGCCTCGATCTTCAAGGTGTTTGATAGGAAGTTAGATTGCCAATCACTTTAGAATACTGAACGAAACTTGACTAGCTTGTTCTTTGGTTGGTTGGGATAGAAGGTGGAGGTTACATTAAGAAAGACAACCATCGAATTTAACTGGGTGCATCAAAAAGGGCTACCTCTTGCTAAGAGTCATGTAATTTTTTGTTTCCTTTTGTATATGTATCAAAAGTGTTACCATGTTAAAAAAAAAAAAAAAAAATTGTGCTCTTGCTTTTCTGTTTTCAAACTTAGCTGTAACCTTAACTTAGTATAACTGTTTTAGCTCTTTTAGTGTTTTTAGCTTTTTAACTGCAACTTTAACTTGGCCTTAGTGTCTCTAACTTAGCCTTAGTGTCTCTAACTTAACCTTAGTGTCCTTAGCTGCATCTTTAACTTAGCTGTAAGCATATTGCATCATTGCATCACTGCATCTGCATTCCATTCACTGCATCTGCATCATTCATTGCATCTGCATCCCCATCTGCATCTATAGCTGCATATTATCTGTCAAGCATCTTGGCCTTGCCAACTACAGCTGCAAACTGCACTGCTTTATGCAGTTTTCCTTTTTTTCCCTGCCTTTTCTGTGTATTGATCACACACAATGAGTGTCAGGTAGTTGGTGTTGCTGCTGTTTGTCTTATGTTGCTGTGGAGTTGCTGCTGCTGGTGCTGAGCCTCTGGTGCTCTTGTTGTTGTTGCTGCAGCTGTGCTGCTACTCTTTGCTTCATTAGTTCACTGCTTAGAGAATTAGCTTAGGAAACTTCAACTCACACCCTAGTCCCTGTGGATTCGACCCGTATTTGCACAAGCTACAATCGACACCGTGCACTTGCGGTTAACAAGTAGGCTTCCTATTTGCTCTTATTTTCTTACATCCTTTAAAGCCTACCAAGTTTTTGGCGGTAGGCCAGGGACTGTATAAGAAACAAGAGCAAAGGATAAGGGGAGACAGAAAGGCCTACATGTTAAACTGCAAGTGCACAGTTGTCATTGTAGTGTGTATGTGCAAGAACAGGTCATCTCCACAGGGACTAGGGTGTATAGTTGAAGTTTTTAAGCTAGTTATCTAAATGCAAAATAGTGAAAATGGACTAAAATAATGGCAATGTGAAGGTGGCAGTGAACAAAGTGAAGCAGTGAGTAACAGTGGCAAAAGAAACAAAGAAACAGTGAAACAAAGACAAACAAACCAAGGAAGTGATCCAAGGGCAATAAACAAAGATTACAGCTACAGATACAATGTGAAACAAGGAAACACTAGGTTTTGAATCCACATCTTGATCCTAAACTAAGGAAGTTCTTATGCAAGCTATGTCTTGTTCTTTCATGGAAGACTACAATGAGTGATTTACTAACTAATCTCACTAACTTACCCGTAGCATCAACTGTCTTCTTACAGCACAGCTGATCACAGGCTTGTTTGCTCAACCAGTTAACTATCAATTCTAAGGAAATTAAGCACAGCCCTTCAAATGGACTGAATTATTAACCACTATCACTAACTTCACCCCTAGCATCAGCTGTCTTCTTACAACACAGCTGATCACAGGTGAATTATCTCAAATGTCTAATTATCAGTCCTACTTCAGTTTAAACATCAAAAGAACAACAACATGTATATTAACTATCCTAGCATGCAATCAAGAGTTTCATCTAAGCCCTAGCAAGTGATAAATTAAAACATGATGAATATGTGAAAATAAAACTGAATTTGAAAGTGAAACAAAAACAGAACATGAACAATTGAGGAACTGGCTATTCCAGTCCTCTTGATGGTGCACTGGCTAGTCCAGGCATGCCCAAAAACAACACCCAAGAACCCTATTTATACATGCAAACCAAATATCCAAAAATCCCCAAAATATAAAATTTAGTGTTACACAAAAAATCCGAAATTGACCTTTACCTAATCTCTGAAATCAATCAATGGTCTCGACCCATTCTTCTATTGCTTCTCCTCTTCCGTAATTGGTGGTTTGATTTCACTAACTCCGTTTCTCTCAAACCTAGTTTCTAGGTTCACTGTTTTTGAAAAGATAAAAGGGTTGAGAGAGAAGGATCTAGAGAGTATCATGGTGGTGTCCTTTAGTGATGGCGGGGGTGGCTGATTGATGGGGTACAATGATGGAGGTGGTTGAGCGGAGTTGGTGGCGGACATGGTGGTGGTGATGGTCGCTGTGAAGAAGAGGGGAAGAAGAAGGAAGAGAACTCGATAGGGGATGTTTGATTTAGGTTAAATAGGTTAGGGTTCTAGAGTATTGAGCGGACCCATCGTATTTTGATGCTCAGATGGTGAAAGACGATGGATGAAAAGATGAGAGAATTATCCAACGACGAGAAGGAAATGGGAGTGGAGCGACCGTTGGATCTGAGATACATCAAAACTGACGGTCTGAGATGGAGTTAGGTGCTAAAGTGTTAGACAGGAACATCAAACTTTGATGTACTGGCGATGCTGTGACCATTGGATTCAGATGTGATCCAATCTGACGGCTGGCGAAGGAGACGGGTATGGATATTGGAAATGGGTTTGGGTAAGGGTTTTGGACCTTGGGTATGCCAAGCCCATATCTTCTTTAAGAACAATTCTTCCTTGTTAAGCCCATTTCTAGCCTTTTGGTCTTGTGCACAACATTCCTCGTGGCTTCCTTGCGTAATTCCTCCCGACTTTTCACTACTTTTCTGCTCTTTTCGCTCCACAATTCATCCAAACTTTATTTACAACCTAAAAATGCAAATTTAATTAATAAAAATATTTATTCTTTAAAACAACGAAAATACAGAATATGGGATAAAATGTAGAATTAATGCACGAAAGATGAGTTAAATGCCAAGAAAAATATATAGAAATATGCACTTTTTAGCACTCATCATATGTTCCAAGCTTGCTATGAGAAAGTCGATCAACCAACAATGGAGTTGGGTCGACGGTGAACACGTTAGCATCTTGTTGGTTGTCTAAAATTGGATCTGTGCCGTCCAATAGGCTGACGAAGATGGACGGTCGTGATTGATTTGCGGCAGTAATACGTTGTCGCAAACAACGATTAGGGATTTAAAGCAGCCGCGTCCACCCTAGTTCAATCGATCGATTTGGTGTATTATTAACTTCCCATGAGGAAGTCGATCGGTAGAGGATACTATTGGGTCGGTGGCGAACGCATTGATACTTCCTTGGTCGTTTGGAGTGCGATCAAAGCCGTCCAACTAGGCTGGTGAAGTTGGACGAGCATGATAGCTTTTGAGACTGTTTTTTACGGTCTTAGCTAGTTCGAGCTATTCTTATACAGCGCGATCGCCCATATTTGGGATCACCGTTCAAAGCACTTCGTGGCTAATAGAATGGGACTCGATCAGCTAGGTAATTAGTGGCTCGCCGGTGATCACTGCGGTGGTTGCCTAACTCTGTTAGGAGTAAGCCATGCTTGTTAAATCGTGCGACCAAGTTGTGTGGCCGTGATCGTTTCTGAGACTGACATTAACAGTCTAGATTTTCTTTAAGAATAAATATTTTTTCAATCACATTAACATTAAAAGTGTGTGAACGCATTGATCTCTTTTTCAGAGAGTGATGTATCCCGTGTGGGTATTTTCATGCAGATCTCAATACTGGAACTTCGGGAGATTCATGCTACTCTGATGAGAGTGAACACTTCATCATCATGTCATGTCAATAATGAGAGTTCGGATGAGAACATAGCATGTGAAATACTAGGAGAGTCATGTATTAGTAACTAACGCGATAGGTTGAATTTTATAGGATGTCTGGGATTGATGCACCATTCTGATAAATTCCATAAATATATCGAATTACTCGATACATATATAAGTAAAGAGGCTTAAACACTCATTACTTTTTAAATGGAATTTAGTCCTTTGTAGGATGACAGTAAATTTAATACATGATTTAAGATTTTGACCCTGAAGTAAAAACCACCATCAACACATGGGTTTCACGGTTCTACCAAAACAAGTTTCGGTTCTACCTCCATGTGAATATTGTGCATAGTCACACTAGCTTTCCAAAATTTGGTTGACTAGGTACTAGGATCGGTTCCCCACATATATATGGTATCTAACTTTTACTTGCTACACATGTCTATAGGATCGGTTCCCCTTTACCTAAAAACGTGTTGCACATGTCCATAGGATCGTTCCCCTTTCTGCTAAAAACTTGTTGCACCTCACACAAGGATCGATTCCCCTTTGTGATAGGTTTCACCTCTTACTAGAATCGGTTCCCCTTTACCCAGAGTCGGTCATACCAATAACACTAAATTGGTCATACCATCTCAGGTGATTACTTAATATCGGTTTCATTAACAAAAGTCATACCCATACAAAAGTCAGGCCTTTGTGAATAGTTTTACCAAGAACATAAACAAGTCATGAGCGGTTATACTAATCACACATATTGGTAGTTCAAAAGATATGCAATAAATAATAATGCCTGGCGATTTCTCTTTTGATTCACAAAACAAGTTCATGAATTTACTTCCTTCCTAGGATGAAATCTTCACCTTATACCCATACACAATCACAAAGCATTCAAACGATTATGTCGATGTCTTATTTACAAAGTTTAATGGTTAAGCAATAAACCTCGTATTGTATTCCTTAATACTATGTCTAACTAGAGTACAATCATTCATGCTTTACAGTTTTGTTTTCAATATTCACGACTTGAAAGATACGTTAGGTAATATCACTAACCTCAAGTGGAAGGATGATGTTATCGTTGTAGCTCCTTACTTCTTCACTTCTTCAAGTCTTTGCAATACTTGTAATGTCTCATATCCTAATACTTTCAAGCTAACCTATATGAAGTTGACTCTAGTACATAATCAAGCAACTCTTAAATGAGTTTTGGCTCACTAAAATATGACAAACAAACTTGATATACCAACGCTTGGTGGGTTCAACCGAGCGATGCTCTAACACGATGATCCATCTCCATACCCGTAATTTATTATTCATCTATATCTATATTATAAGATGGAGATTTATAGTTTGGACATATAAAGGACGGTCACGATTAAACCATTTAGGAATTTACATTTAGTGGACACAAAGGATGGTCACGATTCAACCATTTGGGGATTTACATTTAGGGGACACAAAGGACGGTCACGATTCCACTATTTCCGAAATATTGTCATGTACGTTATAATTATTTAATTCATTTCTCCATTTTAAACTATCGTTCATAGGGCTGAAATACTTTCATACAGTTCGTGGAGGTGTGGATTAAAATTTAGGAAAATATCATCTACTACCATGGATAGAAAATGACTTCGGTTGAACAATCTTTACAATCCTGATCTTTATAAAAACTTCTTCTTGATCTATCAAAGGGAAGTGAAAATAGAATCTGTCAGGAAAAAAGGCTTCAGAAAAGTGTCTAAATGTTATTTGTGTGTGTTGATGGTGGTTTTTAGCTTAGGGTTAAAATCATAAAACCTTGCATCTGATGTGACGTCACTCTGTAAAGAAACGGAGTCGTGAATATTAAGCTATCCACTGGCATATTTATTGAACCGTTCAATATATTTACATGAAATTTATCCAGACTGGCGCATGTAGCAACCATCCCAGACGTCCTGTAAATTTCGGCACCTTGCCTATATTCACTTAATATAAGTTCCGTTGAATGCTTTCTATGATATATTCCCCAGCTGAACCCTTAATGTTGATATGGCATGAAAATTTGTGTTCACTCGCAGCAGAGTAGCATAAATTTCCAAATATCAAGGATAAGGTCTTTGCATAAGGTATTCAATCAGAAAGCATGTTGCTCTCTGGCTATGAACTTAAAGGACTCTGTGTCAACACATAGAATTCAATCAATTACTTTTGCGCCTTGCGCAGTGTACCAGACCCTGCTTGTCGAAAGTAAGCCTAGGCAAACTAGGTAATTAATCCTCCATGGATTAGTAGGTGCAAAACCTTGCCCAGAGTCAGAAAACAGGGAGACTCAGCAACAAAAGAATGCGTGGCCATGCCATTGGCCACACCCCATCCTAAAATCGGCCCTATTTTCCTCGACCAATCAGGTTGCTCTAAAGCCGCCACACTCACACCAGAAGTATAGCCACGCCCATGCTTGGTCGGCCCCTCTCCTTCCTACCGACCAATCGGGTCACTTTAAATGTGCCACAAGCACTATAGTTGTGGCCGCGCCTTATGTTTGGCCGGCCCCTTTTCTTGGCCAATCAAGTCGCTCTAAACTTGACACCATACGCTATTGCCATCCAGATACGATTCTAAGAAACATGCCATCATTGAAGGAAATAACCTTGACGTGCTTTCCAGAAATACTCTCGTTGGGAAGTTAAAGATCTTTGATCATGAGCATGTATCCAAATCTGGAACGTATATTTCTTTCAAAGCACAAAAGAACACGAAACTACTTGATAAAAGTAAAAATGTTGGCATCTCTGAAGATGATCCTTTTGAGACTGATTCATCAGATGAATATCTTGACAATTCAGTCTCGTTGATCACAAGACAGTTTAGAGATCTTCTTTTGAAGAGAAGTAAACAGTTCACTAGAGATAAACCTAACTCATCAGTTAAACCTCATAATCGTGTTCCTCCTAAAAACAGGGATACTGATGATACTGATAACGAGGATATGCCACAGTGCTTCAAGTTTAAAGGCTTTGGTCATTTTTCAAATGAGTGTCCAAGTCGTAAAAAATACACTGGAAACAAAGGTCTTGCTGCAACTCTTAATGAAATATCTGATCACTATGATTCAAATGAAGATGAAAAATCAAGTGTTGCGCTCCTTGCTGAAAATATTAATTTTGATAATTATAGCAATACTCACATCAATCTTGATATTTTTCCTGGCGAAACTTCTTCAACAGTTTTGGAGGATAAAATGGATTTTTCTCTATCTACTGGAGACTCTATTTCTAATGTTTCAGGTACCACAATTTATCTAGCATCCTGCTCCGCTATGGTTTATGAACCATCCTCCACCTTAACATGCTCTTACTGTACTCTTAAGGGTCACAAACTCTCTAATTGCTTCAAGTACAAGCATAAATTAAGATATGTCAACTAACTTCAACGGAGAGCAAATCGATTAGTAAACAAGCTTAAACTTGTTCAGAAATCGTCTGAGGTATGTAAACTAAATCCCTCTCCGAAAAGGTTAATTTCTAAAGAACCAGTTAGACCTCTCCGGAAAAGAACAAGGTCTAAGCATTTTGTGGAAGAAGTAGTTAGGAACTCTTTCCAAAAGGTTCCGGGTGGACAAATCATTGTTCACCCCAACACAGCATAATTATGTTGGCTGTGCATCTTGTCTCAGGTGCCTGATTTCAAAGAGACAAGAGTAAAGCACATTCATATCTTAAAAGAATTTTCTTTTTTTTGGTTGTATTCTTTTGTTTGTTTGAGTTCAATAAAAAAAATTGGTTGATCCTTTCATATCACAAATTGGTATTGAAATGGTCTTTACTTTTTCGTTAAAAAGAAGGATTAAAATCGAAAATTCTACCCTCTTTAGGGTTGAGAATTGAGCGTACGTGAATCCTTAGGTTGTATAAAGTTTCCATAACCCTACATTCCTTTTTCCTTCTCTAAAAAGCTCTTTTCATCACAAGTTTTCTTGTAGAGCTTGTTCAGTGATTTTCTCTCACAAACCCATTTCTTATGGAGACTCCAAGCATCATGACTTCTGATGGAAAAGATGTTAATATGATTGTTAAGCCGTTAATCATGAAGGAAAAATATAAATTGGTATCTCCCTTACCCTAAAATTTGAAAAGAAAAACGAGGAATGTGAGAAAACCAAGGGTTGTTCCTTCAAATCTTCAGCAGTTTTATGGTGTTCTTGAAGAGTTGAAGGAAATAAGAAAAAAGATGCAGCAAATAAAGGCTTTTGTGTTTAGGACTCTTGAAATTCAGAAGGCTCTGGTTCGACATCATTCAAGAAGGTTCATTGAAATTGACTCTTATCTTCATGAACCTTATGTTCCAATAACTGTTGATGACAAGGAGTTCGGGGACGATAAAGAACTTTTCAAAGGTCTTAATGTCTAGGAAACTTCTTATGAGAATTTATTCTTGTGTTTTAAGAAGGACAAATAGGGTTTGGAATAACCATTATTGTGAGTACACATAGATATTTCCAATGATTTTCATCTTGCAATGTTTTTAGATTTATTTATTTAAATTCTAAAGTTTATTTGGAAGATGATTTTGCAGTATTAATCTTTATGGTTCTATATATTGCAACTTGTGTATGTTTGCGTCCGTGAACTATGATTATCCCATACATGGTCAAAAGTTAAGTCTTTTATATTTCATTATACAAATATTCATAAAAGTTTGAGTCAACTTTTGACAAACAAAAGTTAAGCCTATTATGTCATTATGCAAATATTGATGGAAGATAGGATGAACTTTTTGTTAGAGCATTGCTCGGTCGAACTCGCATGCGTTGCTATCTCAAGCATGTTTTTCAATATTAGTGATCAAAACTATATGTCTTGATTTCTAGTTTACTTATGACCAAGTCTCGGTCTAGGATAGTTAAGTGTAGTTGAGCTTCATACTCCATGGCGATCATTTTACGAAGACGAAGAACTACTCGAGGAATATGTGGAACTTCATCCGACTAAAAGGTATGTGGAGACTTGAACTTATCAATCACTCAAAAGTCTATTCTATCTCCTACTCTTGAGACAAAGTCGTATAAGTATGATAGTTTTCATACATACACATTTTTTATTTCGAGCCGAGTTTACTCGCCTATCTTTTTCTCGAAATATGTGCTGGTAAGCTTTTGCTTTAACCATTTTCATATTTACCCGTGACAAAAGTCATGATGGCGTTTCAATCTCGAAAATATATTTGATGGCGATAATCGTGAATAACGATTGTTATAACATTATATAAGAATGTTTCAATGATTGAAATGTGGAGTTGAGATTACCATCTATGGATATAGGCATATATATAGTGTGTTCGCACATTAGTGTATAAATCCATGTGCCGGAAACCAAGTGCGTGCATATGTGTGCATGCGGTATTGGTGAAGGAGACAGGTTGAGTACGCGTACCAGCAGAAGTTTTCATACCGAAAATTTCTGCTGAGTTTGTAGTTTGCAAACTAGTAAACCAGTCACCTTAGGTACGCATACCTGAACGCGTACCCATGGAAGTTTTAATACCCGAAAATTTTTGCTGATTTTGGAAACCAAAGCCAACTCAAATCCGGTAGCTAAGGTACGTATACCCTTACGTGTACCCAAGCTGGTTATTTCTCAAATCGGTAGTTCATGAACTTAAAACAATAAATTATAAGGAATGCAATCTTTGCAAACCGTGGGTATATTGTTCATGAATTGATTCAAGTGGATCAATACGATTTTGTTTTAATTGTGTCTATGGATAAAGACCTAAGCAATTGAACAACTCTATCAGCTAGTTCTTATGAGTCATTTGAACTAGTTATGAGAAAGATGAATACGGTTAATATGAAAGTGCTCATATGGCTAACCATTGGTTAACTATTTGTGAACTAACTAAGTGTACACGTTTAGGTACGGTTACTCAAACCTAAATGAATATATTTCATTTCTGTGTAACAAGCTAAGTTTTGATCTAACGGTTGAAAGATATTAGCTTGGTTGAATCAGGTTTTTCATCTAACGGTGAATATTGAATGCTTTTTACCAAGGTAACTTAGATTGCAAACCCTGATTTGAAGACTATATAAAGGAGACATCTAGAAATTGGAAAAACTAATCCCCACACCTCCTGTGTGATACTAGTGGGTTTGCTAGAGTCGATTCTCCTTTAACCTTAGGTTTCTTCTCGAGACCATGTAGGTTAACGACTGAAAGACTTCATTGGGATTGTGAATCCAGATGAAACTAGTTCTCTTGTAGTTGAGCGATCTGATCTTGCCATTATATATCGTACGAGTTCAATTGAATAATTAACTTGAGATTATATCTCTGATAGGCAAGATAAAAAGAAATCACAAACATCTTTGTCTCATCGTTTGTGATTCCGCAATATTTAGTTTCGCTACTATAAGATTTAGATTATTGTGAGGTGATTGATAATACTAGGTTGTTCTTCGGGAATATAAGTCTGGTTTATCAATTAGTTCCTATTCACCTTGATCTACTAAAAGACGGAACAAAAAACTCATAGGTTTATCTGTGGGAGACAGATTTATCTATTATCATAGACTTTTCTGTGTGATACATATTTGTTTATTAAAGTCTTCGACTTTGGGTCATAGCAACTCTTAGTTGCGGGTGAGATCATCTAAGGGAATCAAGTGCGTAGCATCCTGCTGGTATCAGAGACGTAAGGAGTGCAACTGTACCTTGAATCAGTGTGAGATTGATTAGGGTTCAACTACAGTCCAGGCCAAAGTTAGTTTGTAGTAGGATAATGTCTGTAGCGGCTTAATACAGTGTGGTGTTCAAATCTGGACTAGGTCCCGGGGGTTTTTCTGCATTTCTGGTTTCCTCGTTAACAAAATTTTTGGTGTCTGTGTTATTTCTTTTCCGCATTATATTTGTTTATATAATTGAAATATCACAGGTTGTGCGTAAGTTCAATCAATTAGATAATCCAACCTTTGGTTGTTGATATAAATTGATTGACACTTGGATATTGGTTTTTGGTATCGTCCAAGTTATTTCTTATATTCAATCAGGCTCTCAAATTCCTATTTGTTTGATTGCGGATTGAATTGAGAAATTGAGATATAACACTTTGATATACTTTTCTTAAGATTGAGTTTGACTGTCTAGTTGATTCTCTTGAAAGTATATTGGAGTTAGTCCATATAAATTGCTAAGAGAAATATCGGGTGTGGTTGTTAGACCCCCGCTTTTTCAGTTGGAACTCTGTTTTTAGCATAAATACGATTATGTGGCTTAGCTGACGTTGGAGGTTTGTCTTTGGAGAATCGTTTATTTCTCTTCCTAAGAAGTTCTCTGTATTGTGATCAGAGAAACTAAGTTATTAAGATCTTCATCTGAAACATCGGGATCGACAAGATCATCTCCAGAGTTGTCAACACTTTCACCTTTTGGGGTTTTGGTGTTTTTCAGTTCCTTGAACGCAATATCCTTTCCGGCTTTGGATTGCAGTTCATGATCAAAGATCTTCAACTTCCCAACAAGAGTGTTCCTGGAAAGTGTATCAAGGTTATTTCCTTCTATGATGGCATGTTTCTTAGCCTCGTATCTTGCTGGTAAGGATTGAAGAATTTTCATAACAATGTCCTTTTGGGAGATAGTCTTCCTTGATGCAAAAAAAAAACATTAACAATACTAGACACTTTTTGATTAAATTCTTCAAACGAATCCTCATCAGACATACGGAGGTCTTCCAGTCAGAAGTTAGATTTTGAAGCCTAGCATCTTTCTCTTAGGTATCTCCTTCAAATACAGTTTCTAATTAAGATATCTCAAGCATCTTTATACTTAGTGCACGAAGTCACATGGTGCTGAAGATCTGGGCCTTTGGCGTGGATAATAACGTTTAACCTGTCAGAATTATGCTTTGCAACACTTATCTCGGTTTCACTATATTGTATCAATGGCTTCGCAACAGTAGCTCCGTCTACAACAACTGTTGGTGCATTATATCGAATAACTACAATTTTCCATGTCTCAAAGTCATGGACTTGTAGAAAGGAACGCATAGCGATTTTCAACCATAAGTAATTTGAGCCATCAAACGCTGGCGGTACATTTATAGAGATTGCACTCATGTCCATATAATCAGACTGTTTCAAACACAGACTCATTAGGTCTTTACATGTTTGACTGCTCTGATACCAACTGAAAACGCCGGAGGTACCAAAATACACCACCAACTTTTTCTTAGGCAATCTGTATGGACAAACACAACACAAATTCGAGAGTAAGAACTCAATCAAGGAAAGTGCCTAGAGTTATCTCCCCCTCTCTCTCTTTTTATTAGAATGTTTACAGAATTGAATTCGTGAATCTAACTAGAAAGACAGTTCTTGGACGGTACCAAAGACCAATTGTTGGAAATATATTATTTAAAACAATATTTTATTTCCATTTATCATTCTTATTAAAATTATTTTTAATAGTCATAATTGTCTTAATTAAGGAAATTTATTATGTTATTAATCCCTTGACCGTTTTTATTTAGGAAAGTTAATGGTGTTAATTTTGTGATAATTAAGTATCATTAATTATTGAAATTTTGAGTACAAAAATCATATTTTGGTAGGAAAACAAAAAGAGAGTTTTTTTTAATGTTTTTTGAGTTAAAATAAAAGAATTTTGAGAGAAAGAAAACTAGTGTATCATTATCACTTGTTTTCTACAATTTTGATTATGAGCAAGAATAGAAGTGTACAAGTATCACATACTCTCAATGTGCAAGAGTGATTGTGAAAGAGATTTGCTCGGCTGTTTTATCCTGGGGACGACCCGACATGGAAGAACTGCTTGCACAATCTTGGGAAGAGCCGCGAAACGTCTTAAATAGATCTACCTGGTCGTGACTCAGCCATAACATTTTTTTATTTTTTTGGTTTATGATTGTTTTGCAGGCTATTTTCAGCAATTGTTCCAATAATTTTAAGACGATTTCTTCTGCCGTAGAGATCAATCGAGAAACTATTGCTGAAACACGATAAGTATCATTGCTAATTTTATTTTATCGAATCATCACGGTATAATTATTCACTAATTAAAAATTTATCTTGATGCTTGGATTTTAGGTTTCTTCATAACTAAAATTGAATTTTGATATCTAATCTTAATAGACCATAGTTGTAACATGTTACAGAGTTTTATGTGTATATATTAAAATAAAATGAATTTGGTCTTGAAATTTATAACATATAAATTAGACATCATGAAGGTCGTCCAGTTAAAGTTTCATAATTTTTGGACTCCTAAAAGTATTTTTAAGGTATTTTACAAAACTGTATAACGTGGCTGGAAAATTCTGAAGAACATAAAATTAGCTCTACTTGAAATCTTTTGTTCTGATTTGTGCATTGATATTTTGAATTCGTGTATAACATGAAACTTGTAGATAATTAACTTATCTTCAAAACCCATTTTGAGATTTTCTATTTGGATTTAAGGTTTGAGAGATGTTGTGATTTTAAAATCCCTGTGTATTTGTGTCAAAAATATGGAATGTGATACTTGAGATTAGAGATATAAGAAATTACAATAAAAATCTTGTTTTGATTTTAGTACCTTACTATTTTTTTAGTAATGGAAAAAAATAAATAATAAGATCATTATTGGAAATCAAACTAGTGCCCGAAATATGTTTGATAAAATGCTTAGTAGAAAGTTATAATCTATGACGTTATAACTATAAAACCTGACCTTGTTTGATGCTTGGAGTAGAATTTTTTTATTTGATTTTTAAGTACTTACATTAGCGTATACCTTACTTAATTTGGGTTACAAATGCTCACATTTAAATGATTGTGACATGTGATAATTTCATTTGCTTCAACAATTTTTGGTTTCCCAATTGAAATAAAAATCCCGAGTAAAGACTGGAGATTAATCGATGTATGGAGCAATGGTTTTGCTGATTTCTTTGTTGGTATGGAAAGAATGGACAATGGTTTATGACCAACTGAGATTTCAAAGCAAATGAGGTATGTTTAATGAACTATTTGCAGTTATTGTGGTGATCAAATAATTGCATTCTAAATTGAAATAAATTGATTGTTCAATCTTAGAATGAGTTTTATGGAAACTAGATATTGAGAATTATTGTTTATGAAAATATATGAGTGGCTCATACAAGTTTGGAACTTATGAGATAGAATTTGACACCAAACCAAAACTGAAAGAATAAGAAACCTGGTCAAAACAAATACGAATACCAACTCTTACCAAGAAATGAACATAATTTTAATGATGAAGTTATTTGATATGTTTTGCATTACATGCAAGAATATCAAATATTGTTAAAAAATGATTTTCAAGCTAAGTTAATGTGAATTGTGGGTACGGTGAGAGGTGATATATATTGGTGTTTTACACCATATTTGTTTTGATAGGTTATGGTTCAAAAGTTGAACCGAATCTTTTGAAAGAAAGTGGTGTTGAGTTATACTCACATCTCTAGGATTCTTGGTATTGGTATGGTCTCAAAAGTTTGCTCCGGGTAGAACTATCTTGTTAAAGATGTTCATACCACCAAAATAAGAAAGAATCTAGTTTTCTCCTATCTTGTTTTGAACAAGATTGAGATTAAATTTTTTGTTGAACTTGATCATTGCACTACTATAACAGAAATGTTATCAATGGAATGTTTTAACCAAATATTGTATTATTTATATGATATGACTGAATCTTTAAATGTTTGAAATATGTGATTTTATTTTTACTTATATGAAAATTTTGAGTTAGGGATGACAATGAGCGTGTTTTATTTTCCTTTAAACTTTCTAAGAATTTTTTGAGTAGCATGTATCTAGTTTACTCAACTCACCAAAACATGTAGACTCCCAATCTTGCTAGTTTACAAAAGCATCGGATTAAATAAAATGTTTGAGAATTTTATAAGATATTTTTGGTGTTTTACGAAGTCTAACTTAGTGACTAAAATTGATCTTTTCAGTAGTGAATAAAGAAATGATGTCCTCATGAAAAATGTTTGTTTGGTCGTCCTCTATATTGTTCCAAAAGGATTTAGAAAATTGGATAATTACTTTATTAGTAATGAGCAAGAACACATAGCGCGTCAAATATGAATTTAGAGAAATTATTCGCGCTTAAAATTATTTCTAATTTTTGTATGAATGAGGAAACTTTCTAGTTTTTGAATTTGTATTAAACACTGAAATCCGACGTCTAACAAAGTCTATAGAAATTTTTGAATGAACGTGGCTAGAAATGCAATTTGCATAAGTAACTTCTCAATTTTATATTTTGGTGTTGATTTGAAGTTTCCTTTGGTCGAGAAATAGTGGGGGTTCTCTACCCTATGTATGTTTGAATGCTAAACTTAGATGAAAGAGCTAGCTAAAAATGGAGATCACAAGATCATTAAGAATTGATGTGTAAGTAGTAAGACTAAAACGAACTTTAGTCATAATTATTATCTTGTTTGAGATACTTAGCTCCTCATAATTTTAATATTTGGAAAAAGGTTTTAAGAACCAAATATTTTAGTTTGAAAATAGAGAAAGGGTAATTAATTTTTAATAGTTGCTTTCATGTCGCTGGATTTACATTCTTCATTGGTGATGTTGTTTCTACGATGCGTGATTTGTTGTGTATCATATGTAGAAAAATATATGGAATGTATTAAAGATGAGAATCTATGTAGACCAAGCATAAAAATTGTGTAGTTTCTACAAGAACAGAATGGATATAAGTTAGATAAGTCATCATCAAATATATTCTGAAACAAACTTTAAAACAATTGAATGAGACAAAATTAATTTTTTGATTAGTTTGAATAATTTCAGAATTTTGGAAAATGAAATGCATAATGCTCGTTGTTGTATATGCATAGATGATTTGTGGAATTTAAATTCTAACTTATATGATGTTAATTAAAATGAGAACATGCTTAGCTTACTATTTGGCATGAAAGACTTGAGGGAAGATAGTGTATATGCTTGAATTGAATTTGTTCTTCTCTTGAATATATTTAATACAATGGGAAGAAATAGAAATATATATAGTCTAACCATAAACTAGTTTTCACTTATTTCATTCTAGTATTATAGTGCTTGTTATTGTGTATGATTGAACTATAAAAAATAAAATGAGTATGGTAGCATGGCATTGCTTCTTGCTACGTGATGGACTATATGTATATTACTTCTGTAGTGGGGGTTATGCAGATTTACTAATAATCCATCTATGGATAATTAGTAAAACATTGAGAAGGTTATGAGGTGTCTGAAAAGAACCTTAAACCTAGAAATACACTATCTAAAAATGTTTATCCCAATCCTTTAAGGATATTATTGCGATGTTGATTGAGATACTCTCTCAAATGAATCCTCCAAGGGATGGAGTGATTCAGTCCTCTACTAGACAGAGGAAGAACATACATATTAATCCAATGCGATAGTACCGCGGATATTGCAAGAGTTGAGAACCTTTAATTACAACGGTAGAGTCGACAGATAAGGTGATAGAAAGCATTTTCTATGCTATGAGAGTGGATTATATATGGTCTGAAAAGAGTTATCATTGATCATTTGGCGAAAGGATTAATAAGAAGGTGTGAATACATCTTATGGGATGATATTGATGCCCATTGAGAATTGAGTCATTTGTGATGGATACCCACCTAGAAATAGGTTCAAAGGGAATAACGACTCACAAATGATATGGACATAGTTGTTCGTGTTTGACACCCAACCTATAACTCAAGATTCCAGAAGTCGGTTCAAAAGGTAATACCTACCTATGAATGGAGATCCAAAAATGTAGGTTCAAATGAGGCTAAGTCACGGATAATATGTAGACACTGAATCATGCTTTTGAGAATTCATCCCACGCATGATATCCTGAAGCGAGTTAAGGTTGAGTTTTTGTTTCTAAAACTCTTAATGATGTCTATATCTCTATTTAGAGTGGGGTACTTAGCTACAGGAGTACTCTTGATAGACTCACCTATATGGATGTGAAAGTGTGGCCGCTTTCTATGAGAATATGGGCAGTTCTCTAGATCATTCACTAAACCAGGATTCAAGCACAGGGCCGTAATGTGCTGGCTTTAGACTTTACACTAGTATAGTTTTGTGTGTGTTAGACAATCTTCTTATATCCTAGAGTTCAAAGACTTACGTTCACTCTATGGTTAGATTTTTCGAGAGCCTAACATTATGTAAAGGTTCAAAATCGAAAGATACCTTTACTTATGCACATCACTATATAGATCTTGCTTAATGTTTTAAAAATATAAGTGGGGGATTGTTGGAAATAAATTATTTAAAATAATATTTTCTTTCCATTTATCATTCTTATTAAAATTATTTTTAATAGTTATAATTGTCTTAATTAAGGAAATTTATTATGTTATTAATCCCTTGATCGTTTTTATTTAGGAAATTTAATGTTGTTAACATTGTGATAATTAAGTATCATTAATTATTGAAATTTTGAGTACAAAAATCAGATTTTGGTAGGAACACAAAAAGAGAGTTTTTTTTAATGTTTTTTGAGTTAAAAGAAAAAGAATTTTGAGAGAAAGAAAACTAGTGTATCATTATCACTTGTTTTCTACAATTTTGATTATGAGCAAGAATAGAAGTGTACAAGTATCACATACTCTCAAAGTGCAATAGTGATTGTGAAAGAGATTTGCTCGGCTGTTTTATCCTGGGGACGACGCGACATGGAAGAACTGCTTGCACAATCTTGGGCAGAGCCGCGAAACTTCTTAAAGAGAGCAACCTGGTCGTGGCTCAGCCATAATATTTTTTATTTGTTTGATTTATGATTGTTTTGCAGGCTATTTTCAGCAATTGTTCCAACACCAATGCCCAAGGATCAATCGAGTCTTATCCAACTAACAAGGTTGGATCTAGAAACTGTGATTGATCAACGCACAATCTGTGATATTTCAATTATAAAGATAAACAATATAATGCGGAAAAATAAATAACACACACCAGAAATTTTGTTTACGAGGAAACCGCAACTACAGAAAACCCCCGAGACCTAGTCCAGATTGAACACCCAACTGTATTAAGCCGCTACAGACACTAGCATACTACTAATTAACTTCGATCGGGAATGTAATTGAGCCCGAACTCAGTCTCCCACTGATTCAGGTACAGTCGCGCTCCTTACGCCTCTGGAATCCCAGCAGGAGTCTGTGCAATTGATTCCCTTAAACGATCTCACACCAACTAAGAGTTGCTTCAAATCAATTGGAGCAAGGCTCTACAAAAAATCAAGATCAAGATACTCAAGTTATCAAGATAAAATATAACTGGACCTGGCTTCACGAATCCAATTGAAGTCTTTGTAGTCGTTAAACCCTAAAAGGGTTTCTGAAGAGGACGAATCTAGATACAACTAGGACACAACAAAAAGTAGTGTCAGGATTCAATGATCCCAGTTTCCAAGAGTTCCCCTTATATAGACTTCAAAGCCTAGGTTGCTTTAGGTTTAAGCTAAGATAGCTTTGGAACCAAGCAATAAATATTCACTGTTAGATTAAAGCTTTGAATATTATCCACATATACAAGATATACATTATGGTTAGGTAAACCGTAACCGAACCGTGTATAAAGACTATGTTCAATATGGTTAGCCGACACTAGCCGATTTGAAGTTAAAATCTTAACACTCGTTTTCATATTCACTAAGATATTAATATTAAGTCACAATCATGTGATTAAATGAGTCTAGTGTTAATTAGAGAATTGATCAAATGCAAATTACTTCATAAAAATAATTTAATCGCAATTGAATCATAATCGAGATAGTTTGTAAATGTACAAAGTACAATTACTTGAACCGTTCGTGAATCAGCTGAGTTACAGTACGTGGACCGGTTTGTAAACTTATATGCAGCAACCGAGTTCCGGAGTCTACAGAACTTCTCAATTCATAAACCGGTTTGCAAATTTATGCAATTTTCGAGTTTCGGACTCTACATAACTTTTCAGTTCATGTATTGGTTTGCAAACTTTGAACCAACTCAAAGTTCCGGAGTCTACAAAACTTTTTAGTTCACGTACCGATTTGAAAACTCAAGACTTTTGCCGGTTCCGGAGTTCACAGAACATTCAGCTTGCGTACCGGTTCGGGTACTAAACTGGTTCTGGAAAATAGAATTGTTTTGGATCGTATACCGGTTTGATTATTTTAATCCGATTCGCTTACCACGGTTCCATAATGGTTTGTATACGAATATACAAACCTATCCGGATCACGAAATAAACAGATTTTCCCATTATGTACACACGAGTATGCATATCACACAAATCTGAAAGTCGATATATAGCTACTCAGCTACGTGTACGAATACATGTAATACGACTTTAGACGTATAACAGTTTTCTCAGTTTGTAAGACTGATAACTGTCTTGTATTCCAAATATAGTAGTTTTATATTTCTCTAAATCGTTTCAAAACATTCCTGAATAACATCAATGACACATATCATTATTCTACACTATTTTCGAATGAAAAACCTGAATCACGATTTGGTTCCGAACAATGAACTGTTATCCACCGAATTTGATCAAGTATGAACAAATGTTCATTTAGCTTAGTCATTATATTTCGAGAAATTCGTAAACTAAATAATTAGTTCTCGACTCGAAATTATTGTCTATAGAAGCTAGTCTAATTAGTTACGTGACAATCGTCTCAAAGATAAAAAAGTGAATATAACTTGAGAAATAGGTGGTTCAGTCTTTACTTACATTTTTTTGATCTTCGCTTTCAAACGGTATAATGCAAATGATGACTGGTTCGTTTCTCAACTCCACTATCCTAGACCGAGACTTAACTAATTGTAGACTAGAAATCAAGATATAGTTTTGACAACAAGCTTGATATAGAAACACTTGTGAGCTTGACCGAGCAATGCTCTAACAAATTCTTCTTTAGTCCGATTGGAAACTCGGTCAGAACTCCTATTTTGGTTCATGGAAGTATATTCAGACGTATGAGAACGAACGATAACAAAAGAAAAAGGGCTTCTATTTGACCTCTTGACGGTTCTTGTGATCTAACAACCTTGAGTTTTCTTCAAAAAGTTCAGAAGGATGTTCATAAGATCAACTCTAAGGTAAAAGGTACCCAAAACAACTATATGTGCTTGCTATAAAATTTTCCGATATCAAGAACGAAATAGATAAGATTCAAGCTTCAACTACGGGTGATTCTGATGATGAAGATAATGAGTAATCCTTTTGTCTTATGTTTCTTTTGTAACTTTAAATACTAGGAAACTTCTTGTGAGAAATTATTCTTGCTTTTGAGAAGGATAACTATGGTTTTGTATACCAAAAATTGTGATTACACAAGCTATTTCCAACGATTTTCATCTTGCATGTTTTTATATTTATTGATTTAAATTTTGGAGTTTTTGGAAGATGAACTTGCAGTATGTAATCATTATTGGTTTAATATATTGCAAAGTCTTATGAGATATATATGTCCTTTAATTTTGTAAATTGAACTGATATCTCATATATGCTCAGAAGTTGAATCTATTATGTTTTTATAAACTAAAAATATAACAAACTCTTTGAGAATTTTCTCGCAGTAACTCGTGATCACACTTTTGTGTTATTCCTGCACTATACACTCCGTAAGATTTTCTTATGCTGATTCATTCCGATTAAAATTATCTCCTTGTTCATAACTGGTGTTGAGATTAATTTAAGTCGATGTTCAAGATACAAATCCATGTGATTTGTTAATTCCAACAAAATCCTTCTTTTTCACTAAAGTAAGGTAATTCATGTTGTTCTCTTGGGAATGACATCAAATGGGGGAGAGTTCTTAACTGAACCGGTGCTTAATTGTTATATCTATGTGGGGTGTGTGACTGTAGAATTTACAGGGGATGCTTGTATCTTAAATCTCCTAGGTGAGCGCTGAGTATTTTCTTACTATGTGATATCATCTAAATAAAGTTGATATGTAACACCTTTAAATCCTGAAATATCTTTTGGTTGAATTCATTACAATCCCATGACTTACGTACCTTTGCCAATTTTTGTTGACAAGGAGGGGGGGAATTAATTAGTAGTTTCCCACTACATACGTATGGTTTACGGATCATTATGTAAGGGGGGTGAATTAATATCTATAGGTTTCACCTATCATGCAAAAGATGAAATTATTGATTAAGGGGGAGAAACATATCACCGTAGTATTACTTCAAAGTTGTGATACAATTGAACTTTCGAGAAGATAATAATATTATGTTTCTGTATAACGACGATTGAGAATATTTGTTTTCAAAGTTTTTATCGCTACAAATCTTCAACAACAACGATGCTGAGTTGAACACGTTCAGAATCATTGCAACTTGAAGTAACGAAGAATTCAAAAGAGTTGAAGAAACCAAGGAAATCAAGGCATGATGTATTCAAGGAGTTTTCTAAGTTTTTTTTTTTTAATGCGTACGTATTCATAGTTTTGTCACTAAAATTTACAAAAAGGGAGAAGAGCATTGCACGATCGAACTCACAAGTGTTGCTATCTCAATCTTGTTTTCAAATTTATATCTTGATTTATAGTCTACAATTAGTTAACTCTCGGATTAAGATATAAGTGTCGTTGAGAAACGGACATCACGGCAGTCATCATTGCGTTCTACCATTTGAAGGAGAAGATCAATCGAAGCTTTTGAAGAACTTCTTCAACAAAAGGTAAGTGAAGACCGAACCACCAATTTCTCAAGTTATATTCATCTTTCTATCTTTGAGACATTGTCGCATAACTAACTAGATTATCTTAAGCATATCAAGAATTTCGAGTCAAGTTTATCTTGTAAATAGTCCTCTAAATATATGACTAAGCTTAATGATATTTTCATACTTGATGAATTTCGGTTAAGAACAATTTATTGTTCGTAATCGAAACCACGATTCAAGATTTTCATTCGAAAATAGCCTGGAACAATGATATGTGTCATAGATGTTATTTGGGAATATTTCGAATTGATTTAGAGAGAGATATAGAACTACTATAAATTCGGATACAAGACAGTATGCTTACCAGTCTTACAAACTGGGAAAGTTGTTAAGGTCCGGAGCAGGAGTACATGTACCCGTACACGTACCGGTGTAGCTATATGTCGACAACAACTTTTTGGTACGCATACCAGTATGCATATCATAAAAAATATGTGAACTCGTGAACCCGGAACAATACGCAAACCAGTACGCGTACTGAAAAAGAACTGTCAGTTTTGGAACCGATGTGGTATCCATACCGGAAAAGTTATGTATGTTCCAGAACTTTAATTTGTCTTAAGGGTACACATACCTAGTACACGTAGAATGACAAATATGTTCAAGAGCAAGGTTTAACTGCACCGAGAATTCCTTGTTGGAAATATGTTCAAGAATAAGGGTACACATACCTTTTGTTCAAGACAATCTATATGTCCTCTTAAGGTATCCATTCCTTGTTAGAAATGTTTTTCTAAACACTTATCTAGATATACCTTTCGACATGTCTTTGTAAGAAGATCTTCAATAAGGATCATATTCCTTATTTGTGAATGCTCCAGCGATTGTGCAAGAATTTCACACTCTGTAGTCTGTTGATAAACTTCATTGCATAGAGCCAGTTTTTGTTCCAAATAATCTGCCAGATTATTTTGAAGACTGAGTGTTTCTCGCTTTCCTTCACAAATTCTTGCATTCAATTGAACAATAAGTTCTAGGACATCATCTAGACTGTCAATGGTTGTTCCCTTTTCTGAATAGTTTTCAACATGTTTGAAAAATCTTTCTAACACTTTACGAAATTCAGAACTTGGGCAGACTAGTGAATCTAATCTCTTTTCACAATTGGAAACAAATGATTTTTCACTAGAGATTGGAGTCGGATTCAAAACATGTTTCTTGAGTTTCGGATTCATTCTTTTCTGATCAGAAACCAAAATCTCAATCAAGTTATTAGTTATATACTTTTTCTTTGATTTTCGAAAAGACTTACGAGACCAATTTCCATTGACCTTCTCTGAGATCTTATTCTCATTATCGTGACATACGTTAACTGAGTTTTTTAGAAGTTTAGCTTTGATTTTCTTATTTTGACTCATATCTTATAGGTTGGATCGCACCAAACACAGATTGTTAGATCTTTTCGTGTTTGCCTGCTCTGATACCAATTGAAAAGACGAGGGTACCCAAAAATACCTCAATATAAAACTTTTCCACCTATAAGTCCATTCTCCGAAAGTGATTTGTCTATGGACTGAGTCGAGACAATACAACTAATCGGTTCACACTTCGTGTGATCATCTATGGATACGAGATCGAGACAATACGACAACAAGATAACTTGTGTGATTGACTATTGATACAAGATCCATAAAATACAACAACGAAGTATGATTACTTGATAATAGGTTCGGACTTGACCAAACACAATAGGATTGCTATCAATTAAATAGGAACTAACATTTGTGTATTTTACTTCTAATTATAATAAAAATAATTATAATTGCGCAAATACAAAAGTAAAATACACATCCAGATTTTGTTAACGAGAAAACCGCAAATGCAGAAAAACCCCAGGACCTTGTCCAGAATTGAATACTCTCAGAATTAAGCCGCTATACAAAATCTAAACCAACTTCGTATAGTTGAGACCAAGCAACTAAACCTATAGTTCACCTAGTTCCCTCAGTATCCCTGCGCCTCCAACTTGTAATAAGTCACGCAATTGGAACAATTCCTTTGGTTTGTATTCCAAACAGTAAAGGAACAACAAATCTGTTCGGTAACAACTCTTTTCAAACAAGTGATATGAGTTTGACAAAAGGCTCTTCCGTTTATCCCAATAAACTCCTTTATCAGGTTCTTAGATCTATCTCTTAACAACTACCAAAGTTACTGTCTAGACTATGCAATGAATACTCTAAATCACAAAGAAATGTATTGATGCCGATATACTCAACTAATCAATCAAAGTTATCACAAAGATAAACCGATTATAGTTGGATCCCCAACTGATTAAGTTTTGTGCACACCAAAGATTATGAACTCAAATAATAAATCTTCTTTGTCTTCAAATCTTCTTAGATCTTTAATAAACACCCGCACACAAACAACTTGAATATCTTGTGACACACACAGAATGGAGTCGGTTAATGATGGATTATCAAAAGACGTCTGTAGATATAAAAACAGTTCTAAAGATCCCCGTAGACACTTCGATCTAGTTTGAGTGAATTTAATATCAGAAGAGAAGATTCTCAAGAATAAACAAACTAGGTGCAATCAAAGTTCAACAACCGTTAGTCAATCAAATCAATCGAAAACTAATAATAAACTAGAATTATCTAGTTTCCCACCAACGATACTCGTAGAGCTTCCCAATCCCAAAGAAGTCTTTAAAACGAGTGGTCGTAAGAGATTTCGCCTAATTAGGGTACTTTCCTCTCTGAATAGACGTCTCCACCACAACTAATTAGGGTACTTTCCTCTCTGAATAGGGTACTCGTAGAGCTTCCCAACATAACTAGGTAGTTTTGCTGGCTCTGAGGATTAGTTTGCTCGAAATGCAAACTTCAATATTTATAGACCAAGGAAGTTTGGACACCAAGGAATTTCCAAAACCGAAAATATTCTCAAGATATGCAATATATTTCCAAATTCGGTTTCCATAATTCCTGGAAATGCTCTGTCCAAATATTGACCGAAATCTCAGTAGAAAATCTCCAATTAGTAAATGCACATTACCAATTTTTATTTTCTAAAGATATGCATTTAATTGCTAGAAATTAAAAGCATATAAAAACTAAAAACCTTAATTAAAAGATTCTCAATTTATTTCGATCTGGGATTCTCCTTTAGTCATTAAGGAATATCTTTGAACAATAAAAGATAAGAGTTACTGCATATGTTCAAAGTATGTCGATATCTTTACTTTGTAAATCCTTTTCATATTTACAATTTTGGAACCGATTTGCCACACTTTCAAACAAGTTTAGAATTGGTTCATCTGACTTCCAACAACTATGTGATTGATTATCCTATCAAATCACCATTAATGGGTTTCACGGTTCTACCAAAACACAAAGCTTCGGTTTTACCTCCAAGTGGGTACTAGGATCGGTCACACTAGCTTTCCAAAAAATGGTTGACTAGGTACTAGGATCCGTTACCACATACTTATGGTATTTTACTTGTGATCGGTGGCACAAGTCATAGGATCGGTTACCAATTACTAAGACTTGTTGCACCTCTTACAGGGATCGATTCCACTCACTTGTGATCGGTTGCACCTCTTACTAGGATCGGTTCCCCAATGTCTAGAGTTGGTCAATTACAACAGACGATCATACCATCTCAGGTGATTACTTAAGATCGGTTTCACTAATAAAAGTCATACCAGTACAAAAGTCAGGCATTGTGAATAGTTTTACCGAGATACATAAACAAGTTATGAGTGGTTATACTAAACACACATATTGGTAATCCAAATATTTGCAATGAATAACAATACCAATAAGCCTAGCGATTTCCCTTTCGATTCACAAAACAAGTTTATGAATTGTACTTCCTTTAAACGAATGTAAAACATTGTTTCCTCAGACGAAATCTTCACCCATACCCATACATAATCAAAATAGCATTCATACTATTATGACGATGTCTTATATACGAAGTTCAAAAGATAGACGTTATACTTCGTATTGTAGTTCCTTAATACTATGTCTAACTAGAGTATAACCATTCACAGCTTCGCAGTTATGTTTTCAATATGTACGACTTGAAAGATACGTTAGGAATGAAACAGTTCAAGTCAAATATTACTAACCTCAAGTGGAAGGATGATGTCGTCGTTGTAGCTCTTTACTTCTTCACATTCTTCAAGTTTTCACGTAATACTTGTAAGTCTCATATCCTAGTAACTTTCTAGATAACCTATACGAAGTTGACTCTAGTAAATAATCAAGCGACTCTTTAAATGATTTTTGATTCACTAAAGTATGACAACCAAACATAACATACCAACGCTTGGTGGGTTCAACCAAGCAATGCTCTAACAGATAATAATGATTGTAATAAGAGTGTTGATGGGTGAAAATAATTTGCTAGTTTTTTAGAAAAGCGGAGACTCGAGCGTCCGTGCGGAGACTCCTCGAACAAGCAAATTGCATAAACCTTTTTCAAACAGATGCACTGCACAAGAGTGATTTGAGTTCGAGAGATCAATCTGTATGACTCCATCCTAAACCAAGACAATGGCCGCTCCAGAGTCAATTCGGTCACAAAGAGGGATGAGGTTAAACCTGTATGAGGGAAGCTGAGAAGTGTGTGAGAGATCAATGATGGTCAAGGATTGTGAATGTGTTGATGATTTCTGCAAGTTGGTGAACTGTCGAGTTCAGATGAGATAAGTTTTGATTGATTGAGTGATAATTTCTTGTTGGTCGAAATTGTTGTTTTTCAATCGTGGATTCGGAAACTTATTTTATATTGAAAGAATAGTAGACACACTGATCCCAGAAAGTGTGACGGTTGCTGGAGTGGAAAAGTGGGAAAGTAGGAAATCGTGGTTAAACCAGTTCCACGTCATGCAGAGACTTGGTTGATTGTACATCCACTACTTTGCTAACTCCCTCAACTGCTTGCACGACTTACTCACATTTCTCGTCGTGGATGTACACACGTGCCGTAGGCCGCCATAACAAAACCCTAATGAATATCCCCCCATGTGACATGATTGATGTCTCATGAATGTGAAGACTGCAAGGAAGACGTGTATTTAATTAGTCAGTTGTTGACTTGACTAGACAATGAGTTGTATCCTTGATGATTCGAGCATAATGAACGAATGTGGTATGCTCTGAGACTCATGGATTGAGCATACGGTGTTTGCTGAGACAGAATAATGGAAAGACGTTGAGTCTTGATGAATCGTGATATATCATTTTACCAGTTGAGGTAATAATTATATTTTGATAATTTGGATCTAGCGTCCGACGAGATTGCTCGATCAAGGACTTATTTTGATATGTCGAGTATTCGACATGAAATCAAAGATATTGTTGAATTATACATAATGCTCATTTCTGATCTAATATATGATGAATGATCGAATGACAAAGTAGGAATCAGAAATATTGGATGGTCGTCTGTCCGAACCATGTTGCTCAGTCGAGCAAAAATGTTGGTAGCAGGACTGAACAATAAATATGAATCAGAATATTGGTTGCTGGATCAATAGAATTATCGAATGTTGATAGTTGAATCAACATGAGGATTTGCTCAGTCGAGCAATTAAATATTGATAGTTAAGAAGTGAGTTCAGAACCCAGTTGATCATGTATCTTTCTAATTCAAGCAATTTATAGATGAGCAAAAAAAATATTGCTAGTTTAAGCGAATATTGCTAGTTTGAGAAAATATTGCTCGATTCACGAATTATTGGTAGCGGGACCGAATAAAATATTAATTAAAAATACTGGTATCTGGACCGAATATTGTATAATTAATTAGGATGTTGATTGTCGGATCAATATAAAACTATTAGTGTTTGAATTTGCTCAGAATTATGCATTGCAGAGCATTTGGTTTGAAACCCTAACTTTGATCGATTGTTGATCAATGGATGATTTACTGAAAATCAACCATGAGTGAGATAGGGACCTGCTACATGAGATGACGGGACGATCATGTAGTACCCAGGTGATCGAATAAGCATGCACCAAAGTCTTTTGTAGACCAGTTGGTGAAAGGATGATTAAGTACTCGTTTAATCATTATTAAATAATTCTCGTCTGAGCATTAGGTGGTAAAACCTAATTATGAAGAGAGAGGGACCGACCAACGGGTATGCAACTGGCCCTTGGTGGTCGTGGAACTAACTAATGGTCGATTGATCAAATTCCAAGTTGTTTGGGAAAAGTTTGAACCCAATGTGAATTATGGAAGATTAATTAGGTCAAAATCATAATAGGGTGTGGGACCGGCTTCTACAATCCAAAGGGACGACCTTGGTTGGTCAAGGAAGCATGTCCATGTCACCATACTACCCGTGACTCAATTTTGAGAATTTTGATATTTTCTGGTGTGCGTTCGAGCAATATTTTAGATTTTCAAAAGAGTTTGATCTTGAATGAAACTCTCGATTTTGCTTGAATGAGCAAGTAGAACTTTGCTCGTGCGACCAATATTTTGAGAATATTAAAATAATGGTATTTTAGTATTTGCCGTGAGAATCCCGGATGGTCGTATGACCATTTGACTTTTTGGTTTTTTTGGTAGTTTGAGCAATATTTGAGAAATATGGAAAAATTAGGTTTTTTGCTCAAACGAGGGAGTTTCATGAGATGAGAAAAGAAATAATAATAATAATAAAATAAAAAATTAGAGAGGCCTGGGACCGGCCACAGCCAAGGCATCGACGGCCGGCCCATGTGCCCGGTCCCATGCTTTCCCTATTTTATATTATTATATTTCATCATGTGAGGAAATATGGAGAAACTAGGAGTTTTGCTCAAACGAGAAAGTTTGCTCAAACAAGGAGTTTTCATGAGACAAGGAAAATAATAAAGTAGGTTAAAAAATAAATAAAGGGAGAGGCGGGACCGGTCACGGCGGCATGACCGACCGAGAAGGTGGGCCCGGTCCCGTGCGCCTCTTGTTTATTTTGAATTATATTATTCTCTTTCCCTATTTTGCATAGGTTTCCTTGTTCGCCCATATTTTTGAATTCTTGTTTATGCATTTGGGTGCTCACTTATGCATATTTGGGTGCTCGTTCGTGCATTATTGTTAAGTACATTAGCATCATTTTCTCGGGGCTTACTCGTTGCTGGCCTGAATGCCCGAAAAGTGAATATCTAATACTAATCCATGGAATTCAGTTGAGAATAATCCATGAAACGGAGTAATGAGATAAAATATATTATTTTCTAGGAATTCAATTGATGAATGTTGCATTAGAATTGATCTATAAATGGCTCTATATTAGCATGCAATATGTCTAGGAGCGGTTATTCGAGAATCAAGGTATGAGATGGTAGAGACATCATGCTCATTCTGAATATTAATTCTGTATAATCAGGGAACATTGAGACATCCTGAAGATGTTAACGCTTTATACTAGCATGCAATATGTCTAAGAGATGTCCAATCTGAAAAGGCGGGAGTCTAACAACCACACCCAATATTTCGCTTAGCAATATGTATGGACAAACTCCAATATACTTTTTAAGAGAATCAACTAGACATCCAGACTCAATCTTATAAAAAGTATATCAAAGAGTTATATCTCAATTTCTCGATTCAATACTTTACTCAAGCAAATAGAAATCTGCGAGTCTAATTGAATATAAGATAAATTAACTTGAATGGTACCAAAGACCAATGTTCAAGTATCAATCAATTTCAATCAACAACCACAGGTCGGATTTCATAATTTATTAATTCAAGGCACAACCTACGATATTTCAATTATATAACAAAATATAATACGGAAAAGAAATAACACAGACACCAGAAGTTTTGTTAAAAAGGAAACCCTAAATGCAGAAAAACCCCGGGACCTAGTCCAGATTGAACACCACACTGTATTAAGCCGCTACAGACACTAGCCTACTACAAACTAACATCGGCTTGGACTTTAGTTTAACCCTAATCAATCTCACAATGATTCAAGGTACAGTTGCGCTCCTTACGTCTCTGATCCCAGCAGGATACTACACACTTTATTCCCTTAGCTGATCTCACCCACAACTAAGAGTTGCTACGACCCAAAGTCGAACACTTGATAAACAAATCTGTCTAACACAGAAAAGTCTATAGAATTTAATAAATCTGTCTCCCACAAAAATACCCAAGAGTTTTTGTTCATAAATCAAGGTGAAAAGGAACTAATTGATAAACCAGACTTATATTCCCGAAGAACGGCCTAGTATTATCAATCACCTCACAATAATCTAAATCGTATGGTAGCGAAACTAGATATTGTGGAATCACAAACGATGAGACAAAGATGTTTGTGATTTCTTTTTATCTTGCCCTATCAGAGATATAATCTCAAGCCAATTATTCAATTGAAATCGTACAATAGAAAATGGCAAGATCAGATCGCTCAACTACAAGAAAAGTAGTTTCGTCTGGCTTCACAATCCCAGTGAAGTCTTTCAGTCATTAACCTACAGGATCTCGAGAAGAAACCTAAGGTTAAAGGAGAATCGACTCTAGCAAACCAACTAGTATCACACAAGAGGTGTGGGTATTAGTTTTTCCAGATGCTAGATGTCTCCTTTATATAGTTTTCAAATCAGGGTTTGCAATCCAAGTTACCTTGGTAACAAAGCATTCAATATTCACCGTTAGATGAAAAACATGATTCAACCAAGCTAATATCTTTCAATCGTTAGATCGAAACTTAGCTTGTCACACACACAAATGAAATGTATTCATTTAGGTTTGAGTAACTGTACCTAAACATGTACACTTAGTTGGTTCACAATAGTTAACCAATGGTTAGCCATATGAGCACTTTCATATTAACCGTATTAATCTTTCTCATAACTAGTTCAAATGACTCATAAGAACTAGTTGAAGATTTTTTCAATTGCTTAGGTCTTTATTCATAGACACAATTGAAACAAAATCGGTTTGATCCACTTGAATCAATTTATGAACAATATAGCCACGATTTGCAAAGATTGCATTCCTTATAATTTATTGTTTTAAGTTCATGAACTACTGATTTGAGATATCACCAGCTTGAGTACGCGTACCTTAGCTACCAGATTTGAGTTTACAAACTCAGCAGAAATTTTCGGTTCGAAAACTTCCGTGAGTACGCGTACCTAAGGTGAATGGTTTAATAGTTTGCAAACTTACAAACTCCAGCAGAAATTTTCGGTATGAAAACTTCTGTGGGTACGCGTATTCAACCTGTCTCCTTCACCAATACGGCATGCACACATATGCACGCACTTGGCTTCCGGCACATGGATTTATACATTAATGTGCGAATACACTATATATGCTTATATCCATAGATGGTAATCTCAACTCTACATTTCAATCATTGGAACATTCTTCTATAATGTTATAACAATCGTTATTCACGGCTATTCCAAGAACCTGTCTTCGGAACAGATTCTCAAGCAGTAAAGAATGCCTTCGTGAGTGAGAGACATCCTTTGTTTGCAATAATAAGATGGAAAAGATATGTGCTGCTGTGGTATCCTGGAGCTTCACTCATAGTTACAGAGAAGTTAACTTCTCAGCTGACAACATGGCAAAAAGGGGTGCTGCTCTTGGTAGAGGATAAAAAAGAGTATATGGTAGTAAACCATCATTCTTGGACTGTCTGGAAATCCCAGACCAAGTTTATTTTAGATTTTTTTAAAAGCCGTATAATGGGCTTCTTTTTGACTCTTTTTTCTTTACATTTCTTGAGTTGTAATTTTTGAACTCCTTTGGTTATTAATAAAATTTTATTGTTAAGCAAAAAAAAAAAAAGTTATTCACGACTATCGTCATCAAAACTATTTTCAAGATTGAAACGTCATCATGACTTTTGTCACGGGTAAAGATGAAAATGTTCAAAGAGAAAGCTTACCAACACATATTTTGAGAAAAAGATAGGCGAGTAAACTCGGATCGAAATAGAAAATGTGTGTGTATGAAAACTATCATACTTATACGACTTTGTCTCAAGAGTAGGAGAAAGAACAGACTTTTGAGTGAGAGATAAGTTCAAGTCTCCACATACCTTTTAGTCGGATGAATTTCCACCGGTTCCTCGAGTAGTTCTTCGTCTTCGTAAGATGATCGCCATGGAGTCTGGAGCTTCAACCACACTTGACTATCCTCGACCGAGACTTAGTCATAAGTAAACTAGAAATCAAGACATATAGTTTTTATCACTGATATTGAAAAACATGCTTGAGATAGCAACGCATGCGAGTTCGACCGAGCAGTGCTCTAACAATCTCCCTCTTTGTCAATTTTAGTGGCAAACTATCAATACATATGGATTATAAAAAAAGATAAAACTTTGTAGCTTCTCGTCCACATGCTTGATCTCCTTGGTGCTTCAACATTACTCGAAATCTTCGTCACTTCCAAGTACTCCAATGATTCCAAAGGTTGTAAGTTTAGCATCATCGTTGTTGAAGTTCCGTAGCCATAACAATGAGAAAACAAAAGCTATCGATCATTGTTATACAGTGTCATAGTATTATTACACATCATCAAAGTTCTCATATCACAACTTAGACAACAATACTATGGTGATATGTATCACTCACTCTTAGTCAATACTTCATCTAAACACGAAAACCACTCCCCCTTACATAATGATCTGAAAACCATATGTATTTGTAGTGTGAACTACATATTAATTCTCCCCCTTTTTGTCAATAAAATTGGCAAAGGTACGAAAACGAGATCCTAATGAAATTCTCATGGAGACACTTCAAGACCAAAGAAAAGTACATATCAACTTTGTTTTGACGCAATCATAAAGCTGAAGCTAAATGCATTCATCACGGAGTTTGTAAAGATACAAGATAACTCCTCAAATATTCCACAGCCGCACTCCCCACAAAGATATGGAAATTAACCGCAAGTTCAAAAGAAGTCTCCCCCATTTGATGTCATTCCCAAAATAACAACAAGAGTGACCTTACTTTTACAATAAAAGAAGGATTTCTTTGGACACCAACAACCAAAAAATGATTTTGTTATCCAAAAATTCTCAATCAAATTAACCACAAGAGAACCCATGATTAATCTAATCGGAATACATAACCAAAATAATCACAAACGAATCTATGATTAGTTTAGTTGGAAATGCTCACACAAGAAGACTTATGGAGCCACACAGTATATACATAAAATATGGATCATGGAAGATCAATATTGCGGAATATACAAGGATTCATTCTATTTTCCATCACTATTTGCATAACGACATACAATAGACATAATCCTTGTAAACAAAAGATTTTAACCTATCTTCCATCAAAGAATTGACATAATAGACTTAACTTTTGTTTGTCAAAATTTCATTCATTTTTGTATCAATACATGCATATCGACATATAAACGAGATAAATTTTGACATCGTATGGGACAATAATAGTTCACCGTACGCAAACACACATATCCCATCTTCCAAAACAATTTTTTAGAATTTAAACAAATAAACCTAAAAACATGAAGATGAAAAACGTTGGACATAGCTATGTGTACTCACAATAATGGTTATTCCAAACTCTAGTTATTCTTCTAAACAAAACAAGAATAAATTATCATAAGAAGATTTACTAGACATTAAGACCTTTGAAGAATTCTTTATCGTCCCTGAACTCCTTGTCATCAACAGCCATTGGTACATATGGTTCATGAAGATATGAGTTAATATTAATAAGCCTTCTTGGCTGATGATGTTGAACCAGGGCCTTCTGAATTTCCAATGCTCTTAAAACACAAGCCTTTATTTCCTGAATCTCTTTTCTTGCCAGCTTCAACTCTTTAAGAACATCAAAAAACTTCTGAGAATTTGAAGGAACAACTCTTGGCTTCCTCACACTCCTTCTTTTTCTTTTTAAAGTTGGAAACAATAGAGACTTCTCTTTTTCCTTAGTGATTGGTGGCTTAACAATTATATTGATATCTTTCCCATCAGAAGATAAGGTGCTTGGAGTATCCATGAAAGCACGGTTTTGTGAGAGGAGTTCACAATCAAACCTCAACAAGCAGTCTTAAGATATAAAGAATATCAGAGAAGAAAAAAGGAATGTAGGGTTTTGAAACCTTTAAACAGGTTCGCACACGTCCAACTCACAACCCTATAAAGAGTAGAATTGTCGACAATAACCCCCTTTTAATGACAGACATGGAATTCCTAAAAACTAAGAAAAGAAGAAGAAAAAAAAATTCTAAAGCCTGAGAGGCACAAAATCTTGTCTCTTTTGATCAGGCGCATGAGATAAAATTTACAAATCAACACAATCAATTTGTGTTGCGGTGAACAACAATTTGTCCACCATGTTCCTCGAGGGAGGAATCCACAGACCTCTGTCTATCAAAATGATTTGACCATACTTTCTTCTCTAATGGTCTTGTTTTGTTCTTGGAAACTAATTTCTTCGATGAAGATAAGATCTTACATACCTCAGCTGTTTTCTCCGCGAGTTTACGCTTGGTGGCAAGACGACCTGCTATTCGTTGAAGCTTGTTGACATATCTAGGGGTGTAAATTCGGGCAGGCCAGGCCACCCGGCCCAAAAACTAAGACAGACCGGGAAGGTCAGGCTTAATATTTGCGAGCCCGTAAAAAAATTCAGGTCGGGCAGGCTGGGTAAAAGTAGATAATTTGCTACTCAAAGTCCGTCCAAAGCCCGCTTTGTATACTGGCAGGCCAGATCGGGCCGGACAGGCCACTATTTTGAAAATATTTTTGTTAAAAAAGTTTAAATTTTCAAATGGATGGTATTAAATTTATTTATTTTTAGTACAATATCCTTTTCTTTCTAACATTGCATATTATAAGTGATAGTATTATTTTATATTTAAATTACAGCGACAAATTTCTTATTTTAGCCTATAATAAATAATTAATTAGAGTACAATAAACTTTCTACATAAGAAAATATATTACCTTTAATGTTTTAAAAAGGTTAATTATAAGTAAAAACAACTATATATTTTATTTTTCTAGATACACAATTGACAATTATAAAATGGTAACTTTTTAAGTCTTTTTAAGAGGATGTTAAATGATTGATGGCATAAAGAAGGCTTTCAGGCCGGGCACCAGGCCTGGCATGCCTGGCATCATAATTAATTGCAAATCCTGAGTCCGCTCAATAAATTGATCCAGACCAGGCCGGGCGGCCCGCGACGGGCCATAACAGGCTTTGGGATACTTCGGATACAGGCAGGCTCAGGCGGGTACATGCAGGCCGAGTATTTTCGGGTATTATTTACACCCCTAGACATATCTCATCTTTTGTTTATACTTGAAACACTTTGAAAATTCATGACCCTTAATAGAACAATAGGAGCATGTCAACGTATAAGATGATTCAGGCGCTTGTGAAGTGCAAGCTGCTAGGCACAAAGTAGATCCTGAAGCATTAAACATAGAGTTTCCAAAAGAAGGGTCAATTGATTCTTCCATCTTGCTTGGGTTCTCTTCTAAAATATTATCAAGATTGATGTATGTATTGCTACAATTATCAAAATCAATATTTTCACATAGAAGAGCAATACTTGATTTTTTGTCTTCATCAGAATCATAATTGTCATACATCTCATCAAGTATCGCAGCAAGACCTTTGTTCCCAGTGTATTTTCTACGGTTTGGGCGCTCGTCAGCAAAATGACCAAAACCTTTACACTTAAAGCACTGAGGCATATCCTCGTCATCAGTTTCATCTGTGTCCCTGTTTTTAGGAGGAATACGATTATGAGGTTTGACTGATGCTTTTGCCTTATCTCTGGAGAACCGTTTACTTCTCTTCAACAGAAGATCTCTAAACTGTCTTGTGATCATCGAGACCAATTTGTCAAGATCTTCATCTGATGAATCTGTCTCAGAATGATCTTCTACAGAGATATACACATTTTTACTTTTATCAAGTAATTTTGTGTCTTTTAGTGCTTTGAACGCAACATCCTTAGATTTGGATGAATGCTCGTGATCAAATATCTTAAGCTTCCCAACCAGCGTATTTCTGGAGAGATTATCCAGATTATTTCCCTCAACGATGGCATGCTTCTTAGAGTCGTATCTAGATGGCATCGATCTGAGAATTTTCATCACAGTCCTTTTCAGAAATAGTCTTACCCAATGCAAAAGATGCATTAACAATTTCAGAAACTTTATGATTAAACTCATCAAATGAATCTTCATCTGCCATACGAAGGTTTTCCCAATCGGAATTAAGGTTTTGAAGCCTAGCTTCCTTTTCACTGGTATTACCTTCGAATACGGTTTCTAAAATATCCCACGCATCTTTAGACCTAGTGCAGTTTGACACATGGTCCTGAAGATTTGGGGTAATGGAATGTATGATGGCATTCAAACCGTTGGAGTTTTGCTTTGCAGCAAGTATCTCAGCAGCATCATATTTGCCAATATTTTTTGGAACATTAACGTTACCTAGTGCAACAACGGGAGAATCATAGCCATTAACAACATATACCCATGATTGAAAATCACGCGCTTGAAGAAAAGCTCGCATAACAATTTTCCACCATAAATAATTAGAGCTATCGAAGACTGGTAGTACGTTAATAAAGATAGCACCTCAGTCCATAGATTCAGATCGCTACAAACACAGTCTTTTGAGGTCTTGAACATGTTTTCCTGCTCTGATACCAATTGAAAATGAGGGGGTACAACAACCTCACCCAATATTATGATTAGAAATCTGTATGGACTAACTCCAATATACTTTCTAGGGAATCAACTAGACAGTCAGACTCAATCTAGAGAAAAGCATATCGAGGAGTTAATATCTCAATCTCTTGTTTTGATCTTTACTCAAGTAAATAGAAATCTGCGAGTCTTTATCAAATACAAGGATAAAAACTTGGATGGTACCAAATACCAATATCCAAGGATCAATCAATTTCCAATCAACAACCAAAGGTTGGATTTCACAATTGATCGATACAACGCACAACCTGTGATATTTCAATTATATAACAAAATATAATGCGGAATATAAAAAAAACAGACACCAGAAGTTTTGTTAACGAGGAAACCGCAAATGAAGAAAAACCCCGGGACCTAGTCCAGATTGAACACCATACTGTATTAAGCCGCTACAGACACTACCCTACTACAAACTAACTTTGGTCTGGACTGTAGTTGAACCCTAATCAATCTCACACTGATTTAAGGTACAGTTCCGCTCCTTACGTCTTTGATCCCAGCAGGATACTACGCACTTAATTCCCTTAGCTGATCTCACCCACAACTAAGAGTTGTTATGACCCAAAGTCGAAGACTTGATAAACAAATCTGTCTCACACAGAAAAGTCTATATAATTGAATAAATCAGTCTCCCACAGAAATACCCAAGAGTTTTTGTTCCGTCTTTTCATAAATCAAGGTGAACATGAACTAATTGATAAACCAGACTTATATTTTCGAAGAACAGCCTAGTATTATCAACCACCTCATAATAATCTAAATCGTATGGTAGCGAAACTAGATATTGTGGAATCACAAACGATGAGACGAAGATGTTTGTGATTTCTTTTTATCTTTCCCTATCGGAGATATAATCTCAAGCCAATTATTCAATTGAACTCGTACGATAGAAAATGGCAAGATCAGATCGCTCAACTATAAGAAAAGTAGTTTCGTCTGGCTTCACAATCCCAATGAAGTCTTTCAGTCGTTAACCTACAGGGTCTCGATAAGAAACCTAAGGTTAAAAGAGAATCGACTCTAGCAAAACAACTAGTATCACACAGGAGGTGTGGGGATTAGTTTTTCCAGATGCTAGATGTCTCCTTTATATAGTTTTCAAATCAGGGTTTGCAATCCAAGTTACCTCGGTAACAAAGCATTCAATATTCATCGTTAGATGAAAAACCTGATTCAACCAAGCTAATATCTTTCAACCGTTAGATCGAAACTTAGCTTGCCACACACACAAATGAAATGTATTCATTTAGGTTTGAGTAACCGTACTTAAACGTGTACACTTAGTTGGTTCACAAATAGTTAACCAATGGTTATCCATATGAGCACTTTCATATTAACCGTATTCATCTTTCTCATAGCTAGTTCAAATGACTCATTAGAACTAGTTGAAGAGTTGTTCAATTGCTTGGGTCTTTATTCATAGACACAATTGAAACGAAATCGATTTGATCCACTTGAATCAATTCATGAAAAATATAGCCACGGTTTGAAAAGATTGCATTCCTTATAATTTATTGTTTTAAGTTCATGAACTACTGATTTGAGATATCACCAGCTTGAGTACGCGTACGGGTATGCATACCTTAGCTACCGGATTTGAGTTTACAAACTCAGCAAAAATTTTCGGTTCGAAAACTTCTGTGAGTACGCGTACCCTAAGGTGACTGGTTTACTAGTTTGCAAACTTAGAAACTCCAGCAGAAATTTTCAGTATGAAAACTTCCGTGGGTAAGCGTACTCAACCTGTCTCCTTCACCAATACCGAATGCACACATATGCATGCACTTGGCTTCCGGCACATGGATTTATACACTAATGTGAGAACACATTATGTATGATTATATCCATAGATGGTAATCTCAACTCTACATTTCAATCATTGAAACATTCTTCTATAATGTTGTAACAATCGTTATTCATGATTATCTTCATCAAAGCTGTTTTCAAGATGGAAACGTCATCATGACTTTCGTCACAGGTAAATATGAAAATGGTTAAAGCAAAATCTTACCAACACATATTTCGAGAAAAAGATAGGCGAGTAAACTCGACTCAAAATAGCAAATGTGTATGTATGAAAACTATCATACTTATACGACTTTGTCTCAAGAGTGGGAGAAAGAATAGACTTTTGAGTGATAGATAAGTTCAAGTCTCCACATACCTTTTAGTCAGATGAAGTTCCACCGGTTCCTCAAGTAGTTCTTCATCTTAGTAAAATGATCGCCATGGAGTATAGAGCTTCAACTACACTTGACTATCCTAGACCGAGACTTAGTCATAAGTAAACTAGAAATCAAGACATATAGTTTTGATCACTAATATTGACAAACATGCTTGAGATAGCAACGCATGCGAGTTCGACCGAGCAATGCTCTAACAACCTCACAATAATCTTAATCGACTAGCGAAATAAGATATTGCGGAATCACAAACGATGCGACGAAGAGTTTGTGACTACTTTTCTATCTTTCCTATCAGAGAAATCAATCTCAAGCCAATCTTACGATTGTACTCAAATACGATAGAAACAACAAGATCAGATCACGCAACTACAGAGAAAATAGTTGGGTCTGGCTTCACAATCCCAATGAAGTCTTCAAGTCGTTAACCTACAGGGTCTCGAGAAGAAACCTAAGGTTAAAGGAGAATCGACTCTATCTTATATAACTAGTATCACACATGAGGTTTGGGGATTAGGTTTCCCAGTTGCTAGAGTTCTCCTTTATATAGTCTTCAAATCAGGGTTTGCAATCAATGCTACCTTGGTAAAAAAGCATTCAATAGTAACCGTTAGATGAAAACCTGATTAGATTCAATCTAATATATTTCAACTGTTAGATCGAACTTATCTTGTTATACACAAATGAAATGCACGTTCATTTAGGTTTTAGTTACCGTACCTAAACGTGTACACCTAGTTGGTTCAACAGTAATTAACCAAATGGTTAGCCATATGAGCACTTTCATATCAACCATATTCATCTTCACCATAACTAGTTCAAATGACTCAAAAGAACTAGTTAGAGAGTTTTTCAATTGCTTAGATCTTATAGAAGTATACAAGACACAATCGAAGCAAAATTGGTTTTGATTCACTCGAATTGATTCATGAATATTATAGACATTGTTTGCAAATTGCATTCCTTAATATATAAATGTTTTAGTTCATGAACAAACCAATTTTAAAATGTAACGCACTTAAGTATGCGTACGGGTATGTGTACTTATGTAACCGGATTTGAGTTTGTTTTGGTTTTCAAACTCAGCAGAAATTCAAGGACATGAGCTTTCCGCTAGTATGCGTACGGGTACACATAATTTGGTAACCAGATTGAGTTGGTTTTGATTTCCAAACTCAGCATAAATTCACGGTCGTGAACTTCCGTCAGTATGCGTACCCGTACGCATACTTACCCAGTCTCCATCAACCATTTAGTGCACACACAAGAATGCATACATTTGGTTCCTAGTTTTGGACTTATACACTAATGTGTGAACACACTATATGCTTATATCCAAAGATGGTTACATATTCTAAACTCTCATTTCGATCATTGAAACATTCTTAGAGAACGTTATATAGTTGTTGTTCACAAACTATTTTTCGTCAAAGCGATTTTCAAGTGATTGAAACTAACATGACTTTCGTCACTAGTAAAGATGAACTTGGCCAAAGAGAAAGCTTACCAACACATATTTCGATAAATAGATAAGTGAGATAAAGTCGGCTCCAAATAGCAAATGTGTATAATCGAAGTCTATATAGCAATACGATTTTTGTCTCAAGATAGGAGATAGAGTAGATATACTTTTGAGTGATAGATAAGTTCAAGTCTCCACATACCTTTTAGTCGATGAAGTTCCACCAGTTCCCTGAGTAGTTCTTCATCTTTATATGATGAAATCCGTGGAGTCTAGATCTCAACTACACTTTCTATCCTAGTCCGATACTTAGCTATTAGAAGACAAGAAATCAAGACTTATAGTTTTGGCAACTAAACTTGACAAACAAGCTTGAGATAGCAACGCTTGCGAGTTCGACCGAGCAGTGCTCCAACACAATCATCATCGATTCCTATACAGTAGAATTGATGAAATATGAGAAGTGTCGCAAGCTCAGTTGAGAGGCTTTACGGATCACATATTCATGCATGCTCTGAGAGGGTGTACACTTAGTCAGATATTGTGAAATGAACTTTCACGAATCCTAAAATATGAGTTTCACATAGGTGTCTGAAGCCGTGTCTGAAATATGCAAGATCATGATTTTATGATTTTAGCCTTTTGTCGAAAATCCACCATCAATATTAAGTCCCCTGCTTAGTGAGGGACGGTCATGTTCCACATTAAGCACTGGATGGTGATTTTCCGATTATAAACGAGATACACAATTGAACTTAGTCATAAAAAATGTTACCTGAATCTTAGATTTGCTCCATGATGTCGTGTGAGAAATAACTTGAGCAAGGACTCTGGCAATATGATAAAGTGTCGCCTAGTGAGCATGGAGAGGCGAGGCACCGCTGATTCGGGTGGTTGAACGCACAATTTCGGTCAGTTTAGCACTTACGGGCCCGACCCAAAAAGGAATCCTTGTTTAATTAGGTTTTGAAAATAAAAATTGTTATAACAGGGATGAAAACCCTTTTTAAAAAAAAAATATGATCGACCACCTTCTTTCTCTACCTCCCTCACGCCCAGAGTAGTATAAAAGGAGAAGATTTCCGTCGGAGCTTCTGTCACCGACCACCTTATTTTTTAAAACTTTTTATTTTTATTTTTTGAAGTTCAAGAGTTTTTCATGTTAAAAATTATATGTACGTTATACATATAGGTGTGAGCTTTCACAAGAAATTTTTCTTTAGAAACGAACCTCCGTTCGTTAGTTTAAGTAATCCATGATATAAGAGAGATTTTTTATTCAATTGACATGGTCTAATTGTAGTGAAGAAAATTGTGTCTATGAGCTTTCAAGAAAACAAAATTTTATTTTTAATATGTGGACTTTCATAAAAAAAAAGACTCTCGTTTCATAAGCGGATGCTCGTCCGAGAGAATTTTTTATTTACGTGCGTTTACTAACGTTTTTTTTATTTATGTGACTTGATCACGTTTTATTTTGTAAAAAATCAAATTTTGAATTTTGAACAATCGTTGAAATAGACAGTTATTTGCGATGAAATAATATCTTTATATGAATTTTCATAATTTGATAGTGGATGTTCACACAGTAGAAAATCAGTGGATGTTCACACGGTGAAAAATTATGTGAATTGTTCACGGTTTATAAAAGAATAGTGGATGTTCACACAGTAGAAAATTACGTGAATTATTCACGGTTGTATATAAAAATCAAGTTTTGATATTTGAAATAATGAATTTTTGGATCGTCTTTGCAGGTTTGAAGAAACAAGCAAGTTCTTGAAGTTTTGCGTTATAATCACTAACGTTAGTGGAATCGTAAACAGGTAAGATTTGGATTTTTGCTGTTTTTATAGACGATGTGAGCATCCTTATTATTCCATTATTACATGATTCTGTTGTTTTGCTGAAATTTGCATCCTGTATGAATGATATTCTGAAGCAGAAGTATTGTGTGGATGTCATGGCTATTTTGCAGAGATGTCTGATTCCAGCCATGATGACACTTCCAGTGATGGAGACGAAGAAGAAAAAGAAGTATCTGAAATTAAGAATACTCCGAACACGGATGATGACTTCTTCATAAATAAGTACAGACCCGAAAAACGTCTCCCAGGTTCTGCATTTCGCCTTCTTGTGAATCCTAGAGAAATTACTCAGAGAAAGTTGGTGTCTCCTCAAGCGATAATTCGATTCTGTCTGCAAGGTGGACATTATTCCGCTTCACTTATAGAATTTAAGCTTTCCCGAAAACCTTTAACAGAATTATCTGGATGGGCGAGACACATGCTAGGTCATGATCACGTTCGAGCCATGTTGGATCGTGCACAAGTAACAGAAGCCATTCGAGAAGCTGGAGATTTGTTTGTTTATCATGATGTATGAGGTATAGTAGTGATGAGTGCCAAATATTGTATATATTTATCCCTTTTTGTTGGCATTTAACTCATCTTTTGTGCAGTAATTCTACATTTTATCCCATATTCTGTATTTTCATTGTTTTCAAGAATAAATATTTTTATTAATTAATTTTGCAGTTTTAGGTAATAAATAAAGTTCGGATGAGTCGCGGAGCGAAAAGAGCAGAAAAGTAGTGAAAAGCCGGGAGAAATCACGCAAGGAAGCCGCGAAGAATGGTGCGCACAACCTCATTTTCTACACACAAAAACGCCTCCGTTCTCAGCCATCAGATCAGTTCTCAGAAGCATCCGACGGTCGCTCCTTCATAGAGCATCAAAATCTGAAGTCTCTGCCGAGCACCACAGCGCTGAAATTCCAAGCCTTCAGATTAGATGGTAGTTGAATCCAACGGTCGCTCCCTTGCTGTTCATCAACGTTTGATATCTCCGCCTTACACTACAACACCTAACCCCATCTAGAGCCGTTAACTTCGTTGTATCAAAAAATCTGACGGTCGCTACCAACCTCATCAGGAGGAACCATCCGATCCACCTACCAGCTTCGCTTCCAGTGACTCAGCGTCGCAGAACATCAAACTCGATACGCCCGCCTAACACCCAAATACATAATACCCTTCTTCCCAAAACAGTCGACCTCTCCTCCCTCACTTCTCCACAGCAGAGAACCACCTCCTTCACCTGCCGCACCACCATCATCACCACCACTCCCTGACGCCACCAAACACCACCAACTCTCCACAACAACCACAACCCATCACTACTATCATCACCCCCCTTTTTCTAGCCCCCTATTTGATTGATTTTTCTTCTCACCTTTCTCTGAAACCCTAGAAGAAAAATCAATCGATTAGGCGAGTCTAGAGTAGCAATTGGCGCGTGGGAATGGAGCAGGAGAGTCAGAGGAAGAATGGGTCGACGCATGGGGGAGAAATTGTGCCATAAAATTAGGTAATTTGAAAAACCTAATTTCATTGATTTTGGGGGAAAATTGGGTAGAACCCTAATTGTGTTGTGGACTATAAATAGGAACTATGGGTGTGTTGTAAAAGTATGCTTGGAATAGCCAGCATCCAGGACTTTCATGTCCTGTTAATGTTTTTAATTTCAGTTCAATTTCATTTATGTTGATGTTTACTATGTTCTGTTAATGTTAATGTTAATCCTGTTGTTCCCTGTTAGTGTTAATTTATCATGTTAGGTTAAAGTTGTTCCTGTTAATGTTAATCCTGTTAGTGTTTACCCTGTTAATGTGCTTGTTTTGATGCATTGTGTTGATAAGTTCCTTTGATTGCTTTTTCCTTTGTTAATGTTCCTGTTATGTTTAATTCACTGTTAGTTTGATGGAATGCTAGGCTAGATACCTTTGAAGCATTGAACTGATTGTGTAATGGAAGAAATCAGTGCTCATAGCAAGCTGATTATCTTGCCATTCCTTTTGTATGCTTAGGTTGCACTGATTTGATTGAGTAGTGGGGAGAAACTAGTGCTCACTAGTGACAATGAGCAAGCTAGTTCTCTTCCCACTCTAGAAGAATGCCTTAGCTTTGCTCTGTTAGCTTCTCCACATCCCTGCCCTTGGCCTTAGGCCTTGGTTTGTTTTGTTATCTTTCTTTGCTGTCTAGTATTCGCTTTTTTTAGTTCTTGCATTGTTCTCTGCTTGTTTTCTTTATTGTCTTCACTGTTTTGTTCACTGCCATCTTTTTCACTTGCCTTGCACTGCTGTTGTGCACTTGCCTTGCTGCATTGCACTGCTGCATTGTGCTGCCTTTTCTTCCCCTGTTGCTACTTCTTTTCCTGTTAACTGCCTTTCCTTCTTCTTGGCCTTGTGCTGTTGTGCACTGCTTGTGCAGCTGCTGCATTGCCTTCTCTGCCACTTCTGCTGCTGTTGCTGTTGCTTTTGCCCTGCAGCTGCTGTGCAGTCTTAATTGCTTATGCTGCTACTGTTTTCTGCTGCTTGCTGCATTCTGTTGCTTGTGCATTCATCTTGCACTGTTTTCTGTTGCTTGCTGATTGCACTGTTTTCTGCTTCTTATTGCTTGTGCATTCTGTTGCTTGCTGCATTCATTGCTTATGCTGCTACTGTTTTCTGCTGTTTTCTTCCTCTTGCCTTTCCAAAGCCCATTGAGCCCAAAAACCCAAAACAAGGTTTAAGACTCAAAGCCCAATTCAATCAACTGTGGGCTTAATCAAAAGCCTAAGTTTAAGGCCAAAGCCCATTTACACTTCAAAGATAACTGAGCCCAAGCTCAGTTCATTTTATTGTTATCAAACCCATTAGTACTCAAAGCCCAATTTAAGCCAAAAGGCTTCATAGCCCAATAGCAATCTAGGAACCCAATTAGCTAAACACTCCAAAACACACCCGATCTCTGTGGATCGACCCGTACTTGCACGAGCTACAACCGACGACCGTGCACTTGCGGTATTACTGTAGGCCCCCGTTTTTATTGCGCTTAATTTTATACATATCTCCGGGCCCACCAAGTTTTTGGCCGGGGATCATTTTTAGGACCTTTTAGAAGCCTGCCAAGTTTTTGGCGCCGCTGCCGGGGACTACCAAGTTTTTGGCGCCGCTGCCGGGGATTGGTGCTGTGTTTTATATGTGTTTTTCTTTAGCTATTTTGTATTTCATTTCATAGCATTTGCATCTGCATCTGCTTCACTTCATTTGCTGTTGGACCTGCTGTTCTGAACCTGTTTTTCCTCTGCTGGGACGCCACCAAGGAAAAGAACCAAAACCCAACTGGGTTTTTGCAACAATATCAGAGCAGCTGGGCTGTGCTTAAAAGGTAACCTATTTAAGAGAACCCGAATTGTGGGCTTCCAATTTTTAATTGTGGGCATGTAATATTAAAGCCAATTTTTGGGCTTCTCTTATTTTCTGTTGGGTTTGTAATAATTTATTTGTGGGCTTGTTTGTTTAATTTGTGGGCTTGTTTAAATTCTTTCATTGGACTTGTATGTTGGACTCTGGGTTTAAACCCAGCTGAGCTTATAACCGATTGTGGGCTTGTTTCCACTCAAGAGTGGACCTCGAAACCAAAGTTTTAAAACAAACGTCGGGCCTTAACCAACTGGGCCAAATTAAACTTTCAAAATTAAAACTTAGTGTTTCGTGGGCCGCAGCCTTCCTTCCATTCCATTAGAGGACAAACAGTGGGCTTGCTCCCATTCAAAAACCAAATTTTATTTTCTTTTAAAAAAAAAAAAAAAAAAAAAAAAAAAAAAAAAAAAAAAAAAAAAAAAAAAAAACCAAATTTTATTTTCTTTCTTAAAAAAAAAAAAAAAAAAAAAAAAAAAAAAAAAAAAAAAACCAAATCTTCTTGTAGATAATGTGTTAGTTAAATTTCCTTTTGTATATATTTTGCTAATCCAATATGATCTCGGCTGAAATATGTTGGATTTTTGCCCTGAATAACGGAGTTTTAATTCTGCTTTCGCCGAAATCGGGTATTCTCTCTCCTTTTACTCTACTCAGCATGTCCCTTTCCATATGTTGCATTTTAATTCTTTCCATATTTTGAAACATTGAGGACAATGTTTAGTTTAGGTTTGGGGGTATAGAGTAGATACCATGATAATTTGCCATAATTAAAAACGAACTCCTTCTTCTTTTTGAAAAAAAAATTTGAAAAATTCCAAAAAAAATTAAAAAATCAAAATTCAAAAAAAAAAAATTAAATTAAAAAATTAAAAAATCATAAAAATGGAGCTCATTTACCTTGAAATGTTGACTCTTGTGCAAATTTGTATTTTTATTAGGAGTCTTAGTCTAGATATTTAGGCACCCTGATTCTAGCACAATTCACATAGTGATAAGAAATTTGCACGCGCACGATCTACCAATACATGTTTGGCCTCGATCTTCAAGGTGTTTGATAGGAAGTTACGATTGCCAATCACTTTAGAATACTGAACGAAACTTGACTAGCTTGTTCTTTGGTTGGTTGGGATAGAAGGTGGAGGTTACATTAAGAAAGACAACCATCGAATTTAACTGGGTGCATCAAAAAGAGCTACCTCTTGCAAAGTGTCATGTAATCTTTTGTTTCTTTTTGTTATGTATCAAAAGTGTTTCCTTATTCAAAAAAAAAAAAAAAAAAAAAAAAAAAAAAAAAAAAAAAAAAGAAGAGAAAAAAAGAAAAGAGAAAAAAATATCAGAAAAATACAAAAAAATCAAGTATTTATCAATTCCATCATCTCTTGTTCCAAAAATAAAAAGAGAGTAGTCAATGTAAATAAGAGTCATGTAAATAGTCATTTTGTTGTTTCATTATAATAAGCAAGGAGGGTGTATGCCATTGATGTACAACGCGAGTAATTGTGAAATACCTCCAACTCATTCACAATTCTCGTAAAGTCCGGACAGCTAGCTAGATTTCGACCTCAGTTCTTAGCCTGAGAAACTATCTCTTGGTGATTAGTAGTCATAACTTCAGATCTTTCTTTACACATGTGTAGATACACTTTACACTCTTATCACATGTCTTTTTTTGTTATCAGTGCTAGGATTGTGCCTTCGATAGCTAGATTGACATCTCCATTTTGCTGTGAGCTTAAACTGTTTTGCACATGTCACATTTGATGGAATATGAGCTTATATTTTGACCTAGAACTTTGTAGGTACGTTCTAAGCAAACCTTCACGAGACTTCAACTCGTCCACTAGGGACACTTAGTGGTTTAAAAGGCTTAGTGCATACGCTAAATGCATTCGAGAGACCAGCGACAGTGGTATAGTTAGGATTTCCTTAGTTTTTTTTTACTTGAGGACAAGTAAAATTCAGGTTTGGGGGTATTTGATGAGTGCCAAATATTGTATATATTTATCCCTTTTTGTTGGCATTTAACTCATCTTTTGTGCAGTAATTCTACATTTTATCCCATATTCTGTATTTTCATTGTTTTCAAGAATAAATATTTTTATTAATTAATTTTGCATTTTTAGGTAATAAATAAAGTTCGGATGAGTCGCAGAGCGAAAAGAACAGAAAAGTAGTGAAAAGCCGGGAGAAATCACGCAAGGAAGCCGCGAAGAATGGTGCGCACAACCTCATTTTCTACACACAAAAACGCCTCCGTTCTCAGCCATCAGATCAGTTCTCAGAAGCATCCGACGGTCGCTCCTTCATAGAGCATCAAAATCTGAAGTCTCTGCCGAGCACCACAGCGCTGAAATTCCAAGCCTTCAGATTAGATGGTAGTTGAATCCAACGGTCGCTCCCTTGCTGTTCATCAACGTTTGATATCTCCGCCTTACACTACAACACCTAACCCCATCTAGAGCCGTTAACTTCGTTGTATCAAAAAATCTGACGGTCGCTACCAACCTCATCAGGAGGAACCATCTGATCCACCTACCAGCTTCGCATCCAGTGACTCAGCGTCGCAGAACATCAAACTCGATACGCCCGCCTAACACCCAAATACATAATACCCTTCTTCCCAAAACAGTCGACCTCTCCTCCCTCACTTCTCCACAGCAGAGAACCACCTCCTTCACCTGCCGCACCACCATCATCACCACCACTCCCTGACGCCACCAAACACCACCAACTCTCCACAACAACCACAACCCATCACTACTATCATCACCCCCCTTTTTCTAGCCCCCTATTTGATTGATTTTTCTTCTCACCTTTCTCTGAAACCCTAGAAGAAAAATCAATCGATTAGGCGAGTCTAGAGTAGCAATTGGCGCGTGGGAATGGAGCAGGAGAGTCAGAGGAAGAATGGGTCGACGCATGGGGGAGAAATTGTGCCATAAAATTAGGTAATTTGAAAAACCTAATTTCACTGATTTTGGGGGAAAATTGGGTAGAACCCTAATTGTGTTGTGGACTATAAATAGGAACTATGGGTGTGTTGTAAAAGTATGCTTGGAATAGCCAGCATCCAGGACTTTCATGTCCTGTTAATGTTTTTAATTTCAGTTCAATTTCATTTATGTTCATGTTTACTATGTTCTGTTAATGTTAATGTTAATCCTGTTGTTCCATGTTAGTGTTAATTTATCATGTTAGGTTAAAGTTGTTCCTGTTAATGTTAATCCTGTTAGTGTTTACCCTGTTAATGTGCTTGTTTTGATGCATTGTGTTGATAAGTTCCTTTGATTGCTTTTTCCTTTGTTAATGTTCCTGTTATGTTTAATTCACTGTTAGTTTGATGGAATGCTAGGCTAGATACCTTTGAAGCATTGAACTGATTGTGTAATGGAAGAAATCAGTGCTCATAGAAAGCTGATTATCTTGCCATTCCTTTTGTATGCTTAGGTTGCACTGATTTGATTGAGTAGTGGGGAGAAACTAGTGCTCACTAGTGACAATGAGCAAGCTAGTTCTCTTCCCACTCTAGAAGAATGCCTTAGCTTTGCTCTGTTAGCTTCTCCACATCCCTGCCCTTGGCCTTAGGCCTTGGTTTGTTTTGTTATCTTTCTTTGCTGTCTAGTATTCGCTTTGTTTAGTTCTTGCATTGTTCTCTGCTTGTTTTCTTTATTGTCTTCACTGTTTTGTTCACTGCCATCTTTTTCACTTGCCTTGCACTGCTGCTGTGCACTTGCCTTGCTGCATTGCACTGCTGCATTGTGCTGCCTTTTCTTCCCCTGTTGCTAATTCTTTTCCTGTTAACTGCCTTTCCTTCTTCTTGGCCTTGTGCTGTTGTGCACTGCTTGTGCAGCTGCTGCATTGCCTTCTCTGCCACTTCTGCTGCTGTTGCTGTTGCTTTTGCCCTGCAGCTGCTGTGCAGTCTTAATTGCTTATGCTGCTACTGTTTTCTGCTGCTTGCTGCATTCTGTTGCTTGTGCATTCATCTTGCACTGTTTTCTGTTGCTTGCTGATTGCACTGTTTTCTGCTTCTTATTGCTTGTGCATTCTGTTGCTTGCTGCATTCATTGCTTATGCTGCTACTGTTTTCTGCTGTTTTCTTCCTCTTGCCTTTCCAAAGCCCATTGAGCCCAAAAGCCCAAAACAAGGTTTAAGACTCAAAGCCCAATTCAATCAACTGTGGGCTTAATCAAAAGCCTAAGTTTAAGGCCAAAGCCCATTTACACTTCAAAGATAACTGAGCCCAAGCTCAGTTCATTTTATTGTTATCAAACCCATTAGTACTCAAAGCCCAATTTAAGCCAAAAGGCTTCATAGCCCAATAGCAATCTAGGAACCCAATTAGCTAAACACTCCAAAACACACCCGATCTCTGTGGATCGACCCGTACTTGCACGAGCTACAACCGACGACCGTGCACTTGCGGTATTACTGTAGGCCCCCGTTTTTATTGCGCTTAATTTTATACATATCTCCGGGCCCACCAAGTTTTTGGCCGGGGATCATTTTTAGGACCTTTTAGAAGCCTGCCAAGTTTTTGGCGCCGCTGCCGGGGACTACCAAGTAGCTTTGCTCGCTCGCTGGTGTATTCCTACTCACACTTTCAAATGCAGATGGAGAGAGTTCACCATTACTTTCGAGGACGTGGAAGTCCTATTACACCTTCCTGTTACAGGTAATCTTCATGGAGAGATATCCACAGAAGAAAATGTGATGTCTAAAATTCTGACAGCTTGTAGATGGGGAAAAACGATTTGCTGGTTTTTACGGAATCGAGGAGATGACCGTGCAGAGGAGACTCCTTAAACCAAGAAAATTCTCAACCTCACACAGATGCACTGCAAGAAGGGAGTGCTTTAAGTTCGAGAGATCAATCTGTAGGACTCCGGCCTAAAACAAGACAATGGTCGTTCCAGAATCAATTCAGTCACAAGAGAGGATGTGTCGATCTATAGGAGGGAAGCTGAGAAATGTGTGAGATCAATGGTGATGAAATTGTAGGTATGTTGTTTTCTGCGTAAGAAATTTCTGAATGATCGAATTTACTCAGTTGAGAGTGATTGATCAGAAGATGAGTTCGTGTAGATGAAAGATTGTCTGTATGAACTTGTCAAGAAATTATTGTTTGTTTCAATCAAGATTCAGAGACTTATTTATATTGCTGGAATTGTGAACACCTTGATCTCATGAAGCGTGACAGTTGTTGAATTCAAAGAGTGTGGAAGTGGGAAATCGTGTCAAAACCAGTTTCTCATCGTGCGGAGACTTGATTGATTTTCCATCCAATACTTTGATAAATCCTTCAACTGATTGCACGACTTTCTCACATTCTCATCGTGTGCATGAACACATGTGTCGTAGACCGCAAGACCAAAACCTTAGTTAATATCCCCCCATGTAACATGATTGACATCTCGTGGAGTCAGTTGCTGACTTTATGGGACGATGAGTCCTTGTATTGCTGAGTCAAAACGAAATTTGCAAATGTTCTGAGACTCATGAATTGAACGTTTCTGTTGAGACAGAGGTATAATTTTCGAATAAATGTTGATAGCTAAAGTGAATAAATATTGTTCATTTGATGAATCGTTGAATATTGATGGTTTAACCAATATTCCTTGATGCGAGCAAATGTTGCTTGTTTGATGAATTATTGAATATTGGTAGTTGAACCAATATTCCTTAGTCTAAGCAAATATTGCTCGTCTGAACGAATGTTTCTCATTTGATGAAGTATTGGTAGCAGGACCAAATAAATATTAATTTAAAGTACTGGCGACCGAACCAAGTATAATTAATTAGAGTGCTGACCATGGGATCAACATAAAATTTAGTGTCTGAATCTAGAATTATGAACCTTGGATTCAAAATCCTAATTTTGATCAGTTGTTGAATTGATGATTTATTGAAAATCGTTCATGATATGAAGGAGGGACCGGATACATGGGATGATGAATCGACCGTGTAGCTCCCAGATGCTCAAGTGAGTAAAATACCAAAGTCTCCTGAAGACCAGTTGGTGAAAAGATGATTAAATGCTGGTTTTATCATTTATTAAAAATAATGCTCATATGAGGGTTAGGTAGTAAAACCTTATTATAGAGAGATGAGGGACCGACCAAGGGGGCATGACAACGGCCCTTGGTGATCATGGGACCAGCTGATGGTCGTTTGAGCAAACTCCAAGTTGTTTGAGAAGAGTTTGGAACCAATATGAGCAATTGAGCAAATTAGGTCAAAATTATTAAAACATATGGGACCGCATATTTGAAAACCATAGGTCCAGCCTTGGTCAGTCAAGGATACATGCCCGCGTCACCATAATGTCTGTGTCTCAGTCCTAAGAATTTCGATATTTTCCGATGCGCGTTTGAGCAACATTTTGAGAAAATATGAAGGATTCAAGGTTTTGCTGAAGCTGGGTAATCTTCATGAGATGATGAAAAATAATTAATAAAATAGGGGATTTGAAAGGTGTGAGACCGGCCACGGCTAGGGCATGACCGGCCAGCTAGCAAGCTCGGTCCCGCAACACCTTTCCCAATTTTATGTACTTTCCCTGATGTGAGGGAAATATCGTGAAACTGAGGAATTTCATGAAGTTAAGGAATTTCCATGAGATTACGGAAATAATAATAATAAAAAAAAAATAGGGAGTCATGAAGTGTGGGACCGTCTATGGCCAAGGCATGGCAGTCCGGCCAAAGAGCCCGTCCAAGGCACTTTTCCCAATTTTATTATATTTTTCATGATTTTAGGGAAATATCATAAAATCAAGAGGTTTGTTGAAACCAAGGAATTTGTTGAAATCAGGGAGTTTCCATGAGATGAGAGAAACATAAAAAATAATTATAAAAAAATAAGAGGCGTGTGGGACCGGCTAGGGCATGACCGGTCTGCTAGGGCCAGGTCCCACGAGTTTCCCTAATTTTACATTATTTTCATGACTTGAGGGAAATTTCATGAATTTAAGGAATTTTCATGGGATGAGGGAAATAATAATAAAATAATAAGAATTCATGAGGTGTGGTACCAGCCACGGCTAGGGCATGGCCGGTCGGCTAGTAAGTTTGGTCCCACAACATCTTTCCTAATTTATTATTATTTCTTTGATACGAGGAAACACCATGAGACTGGGGAGTTTCATTGAGACGAAGGAGATTTGCTCAAATGAAGGGATTTTCATGAGATCAGGGAAAATAATAAAAATATGATAAAATATAAAATTGGGCTTGGGACTGGCCACGGCACGACCGGCCGGCCAGTGGGCCCAGTCTCCCAGCGCCTCGATTAATATTTTATTATTTATTATTTTCTTCCTATTTTGCATAGGTTCGTCGTTCCTTCGTGTTTTGGAATGCGCGTTTGTGCATTCAGGTGCTCGTTTGTGCATTATTGCTGAGTACACTTGCACCATTTTGGTCGGGGCTTACTCGAGAGCAGCTCAGATGCCCGTTCGTTGAACATTTATCATTAACCCGTGGAATTCTGCTGGGAAGAACCACGAATTGAAGTGACGAAATATTACGAAGAATCGTAGAATATTGCTGAATATTCAGTTAACGATTAAAGATAATTAATTGATGGCTCTATACTAGCAGGTATGCTTTCTAGGAGCATTAATTATCTGAGAATTGAGAAATATGAGCTTGTTGAAACGTCATATCTCCTTTATATAGTCAGGAAAAACCTTGTTGCATCCTGAAGACGTTATTGCTCTATACTAGCAGGCAAGCTGTCTAGGAGCCGTCCAATCTTTCGATTCTATATAGAAGTAATTACCGAAATTGCTCAGTATTCATGAGATGTGTCGTTGCCTCAGCTGAGAGACTGCACATCCACATATACTCTGAGAGATAAAATTCCTAGTCAGAGATTCTTGTGGCACGAGCTTTCATGCTTTCAACTAGAGACATGAGCCTCAATACTCATCTGATTGCTAGATCAGGAGTACTATAATTATGGTTTTACGATTTTAACCCTTGTCAAAAATCCACCATCTACATTAAGTCCCCTGCTTAGTGAGGGACATTCATGTTCCTCAGTAAGCACTGAATGGTGATTTTCCAGTTACAGAAAAAAACAAGTAATTGAACTTAGTCGTAAGATAAGACGTTACCGGATATATGCTGCATGAGAAAACCATAGCTTGAATTAAAACCCCAGTGGCCTGATACAACATCATCCAACGAGCGTAAATTGGTGTAGAACTGCTGATTTGATAATGGAACCTTGGTTGGTTCAGGATTCACGGGCCAGGCCCGAATAAGGAAATCCTTGTGAAATTAGGTTTTGGAAATAAAATTTGGTATAAAAGGGATTAATCCTTTTCTTTTTATTTATTTCACCAAAAACCGACCACCACCTTCATCACCTTACCTCCTTCACGTCAACAGCAGGAGAAGGAAGAATTGCCGGAGCGCCACCGCCATCTGACCGGAGCGACCACCGTCCGGCCAACTTCCGGCCACCGCTGACCAGGTACGTGGTAAAAAAAATAATTTTTGATTGCTGATTTCATGAGTTTTTCATGCTTTGATCATGTTAAAATTTTATACATGTGTATATATGAGTGTGAGTTTTGTTGAAAACGTATGTTCGTCCGATCGTTAGTTTAAGAAACTAGTAATAATTCCTGACTTAGGAGAGATTTTTTTTATATAGACTTGTGTCAAGTGATAAAATTTTATTTATGAGCTTTCATGAAAACAAAAACTTTATCTTGAAGGCGTGAGCTTTTTACAAGACCGAAATAAACCTTCGTTTCAGAGAAAAATGCTCGTACGAAGGAAAAGAGAGATTTTTTTCTTTATGTGAAACCGTGACATATATAATGCCATATATTTATTTACATGAGTAAATAAAAGTTTTTGAAAAAATTTCGTGAATTATTCACGTTAATCATCGTTTCGCAAAATCAAAACATAGGTTTTGAGTAACCCTTGAACTTAGACAATTTATTTATGATGAAATATTGTCTTGATGTAAATTTCATAGTCCAGCTGTGGATGTTTATACTATAAAAATTATGTTCATGATTTTATGAAAAATCAGTTCCGATTTTCAAATGATAATGCTTTGTTCGTTATTGCAGATTTCAAAGAACGAACTAATTTGGAGTGTTAACTCTTATATCACACTTACTGTGTTAGTTAAATTGTAAAGAGATAAGAGTTAAGAATTACCATTTTTGTAGATATCTGCATAAGTATTCTGTTGTCACATTATATAACTCCATCATATTGTCGAAGTTTGCACCTTGTATGATGATACACTAAAGTAAAATTCTTTGTGCACATTACAACTACTTCGCAAGGATGTATGACTCCCAGGAAAATGATGCCTCCAGAGACGATACATGTATGGATGAGACTTCTACTGGTGAAGAAGAAGAAGAAACTCCTGGGCTCAAAAACGTTCCAAACATAGATGATGCATTTTTGGCTCTTCAACAGGGAACTGAAAAACGTATTCAATCTCCAGTATTTCGCCTTTTGATAAATCCTAGAGAGGTTGTTCAGAAGAAACTGGTGACTCCTCGAGAAGCCATTCGATTTTGTCTTGAACGAGGACTTTTCCTCGCGTCGATTATAGAATTCAAGCTTTCTCGACGTCCTTTAGAAAAATTCTCTGGATGGGCGAGACACATGATGGGTTTTCCTCGCGTTAAAGGAATGTTGGATAGAGCACAGGTGACTAGAGCTATCCAAGCGTCTGGAGATTTGTTCATTTTTCATGACGCGCGAGGTATTGTAGCTCTACTTGCTCGCCGGTGAATTCCAACTCACACCTTCATATGCAGATGGGGGGAGTTTACTATCACCTTGGAGGATGTAGTTGCTTTGTTGCATCTCCCGATCACAGGTAACTTCCTTGAAGAGCTTTCAACAGAGGAGACATCAGTTTCCAATATCTTGACAGCCGAGATGGAGAGATTAATAAGGCGTCTGGCAAAGGTTGTTATGCCCACTGGTTAACACACTGGTGGCCACGAGATATTCCTCTTGACGAGCCTGACGGTATGTTATCTATTGCCGCTTTCTTGTGTTTATGGTTATCCAGGGACGTGTTTGAAGACACCAGAACTTTGTTAAAACCATTTGTAATCCCTTTTGCTATTAATATGGCACAAGGTGAATAACTTCCCATAGGTAGTCTATTCTTGGGTTCTTTGTACTCTAACCTGGATTGCTTGGTTATAGACTCCGGTATTTCGAATGGCTTATGAAGATTGAATGCTACGCCAATACGATGTTTCTCTAGGCCTTGATGTGGGAACGCTTCAAGAGTTATGCACATATTCCCCGCAGCATCTTGCAAGGGCTGAATGCTGCTGATTCTTGCCGTATTTTTCCTGAGAGGGATAATGCCAGGATTATGCAGTGGTCTACGAAGCATACTCAATCCGAGACACGCTTCATTGATGTGTTAGACAATGAATCTGAGTTTAATTTCCGCCCCTGGGTGCTTATTCCTCCTTATGTTTCTCAGTTCCAAACTTTCAACACGGAGAAAGTATGACTTTGAAATTTGGCGTTGACTTGAGCGATGGCGAGAGATCTTTTATGTTGAGTTGTACTCCAGGTCACTTGATATCAACAATATATGTAGACTTTTCAGTAGAAGAATACAACATTGATAGAGCGGCTCTTCATATGGGAATGGATCAATGCGTTCCAACTTTTCGAAGGAAGAAACCACCAGTGGAACAGCTTAAAACCTGTTTAGATCGCACACGTGCGGAAGGGGGTTCTTACTGGTTCCCTGGTTCTGAACGAATTACATATGTAACTCCAGATTACATAGACTTCTGGGATCAGCAGATTGAGTGTTTACACGATTTCGTAATGGTTGGCCAACCTTTAGTGAAAGAGCCTCCTTCTGCTGATATGATCGCTTCTCGACCAAGATTGAAACACATCTCCGGCTGAGATAAGCGAAAGACATCTCCAGGATGTTCACCAGTATGTATCTTTTTGCACATTCTTCATAAAATTAAAATAATTGCCTTTGATTATCACTCAATTTATTTTTGCATGACGGTCGTGCTGTGAGACCTCGTCTTGAAGTGAATTTCTCGGAATCAGAAACAGTCATTCACGGTGGAGAAGGTAGGAACAAGAATTGTAAGCTGCTGCCTAACACCATAAAGTCCCCGGTTGTTTGTTTCGTGAGTTGTCAACACTTTTCCTCCGTGACTTCTTCTATCTGTATTACTAGGATCGCAAAAATAATATTTGTTATTTGGTTACAGAACTTTGCTCCGTCAAGTATTGACGGTCTTCAATTCTCTGCTGCTAGGCAGACAATTTCTGATTGAGCGTTGAAGAAGAAAATGATGTGAGTACTCTTCCACATAGTCAAATAGGATGCTTCATATATAAAATGCTAATGGTTTGAGAATATGTACAAGAGAATGTCGTTACAGAAGTGGATAGTGTTGATTCCCGTTCATCCTCGGAGAATAGAGATAAAGAAAATTCCCAAGGTTCGAAACCGAATGGAAGTAATGAGCCTCTTGATGCTGACACAGGCAATTCCGATTCCTTGAACGTTTCAGAGACCCCCCCGAGTAAGTATTTCCCTTGAACTTTACCATAGAAGTATAAAATTTTTGATTTATGAATGAGTGAATGATAATCCACGTGCATACACGAAAAACTTTGTCGAAATTCGTCGTCAGAAAATTCAAAACTCAGTCTTTTAGCAAAAACACCATAAAAACTTCATCTGAAGTCGGATATTCATGGTATGCATATGTATCTTTTAAGCCCGGAGAATTTCCAGGATTTAGAAAAGAAGATTTTTAAGTTTTGAGCACGTTCAGGGCCTGAAAAAGGCGAAACAGTAAACTTCCAGGAGACTTTCAGAACTTTTTCAGACTGTACGTTGTCCAATGTTTTGACCACATCTCCTTGCTCGTTCATCTTATTGTTATGAAATTTTGATATATTGTAGAGAACATCAATACAAAGAGAATGGTATATAAAGAATCCTCATATTCCTTGTAGATTGCTCCCAGTGCGTCGTCTTGTACAGGGCATAGTAAAATCTCTTTAGATGAGCTTGCCGTAAAAACGTGTTTCATGACTTTCACGCTATTTGTTCGTATCTTGAGTGCATAATGATGAATTTTGATGATGTTGGTATGCTTGTATGTTTTAGTTTATGATCCCATTTAGTTTCCATGTTTAGATTGCTCTAACCTCATGTAATCTTCGTATTAGGTGCCAAATACCGAAGTTGAGGATACTGAAACCAATAAGGATAATTCAAGCAGCCCTGGAGTTATTGATGAAGAGACAACCATACCTGCACTTCAAGGCCATGAGAGAGTTGTCACCGAAGTTATGGAAACTTCAATTGTTGCCACTCCAGTAATAGAAGAAACTGAGCCACAAGCAGAGGAGACTGAAGAAACTGTTGCCATGATCGTAGAAGTTTCTCCAGTAATTGAGAATCGCATAGTGGTGCATGAATATCCAAGTGCAGGAGTTGATTTTGATCCTCCATTTGATGCATCACTCCCATATCATGAACTAGTTGGTGGATTCAGCGTTCCTATTGGATATGCAGGCTTGTACAAGAAGATATGGAGGAAGTTTGGTCACATCATCGTTACTAGAGATCCTGGACGTGCTTATGCTTTAACAATGCAAGTAAGTGTCATATTACGTGTTGCAAGTGATATATGCGCCAGGGCCAGTGATCGAATTTTAGATAGTGGTAAATAGAGTTGTCGTTCACTCGTACTTTGTTGAAATTGATTCTAGGATTAAATATAAAATAAGAAATTATATAAAAAATATGTCACGGGATGAAGAATTCACTGAGACTCGGGATTTCACTGTTTTTCATATTCAAGTGGTTCAAAAATCAATCTTAGGCAATTATAGATCCAAACACAAGAAATATTAACTCTATTCTTTGCCAAAATAGATTTCGTAAAACATCAATTGTAAATTACAAGCATAGTGTATCAAAAGCACCTAAGACTAAGCATACACTATCAAACAAGATAAAAATTGATTAATAGAAATCATAAATCATTTATAATCCGTGCAAAAAGTAAATAAGGAATTAATTAAATTTACCACATGATGAAATTCAGCTTCGTCCGTCGTCCCAGCGATGGGGTCTAGCTTCTCATGATGAAAACACACTCAAAAAGATAACTCATAGCTCAAATGGTGTTTTTATTGGAAAAATAGTAGAAAACATAGATTTGCAATGGTATAAAGGTGTTGCAAAATAAACCGTTACAAAGAAGATTAAATGGAAAATGCCACTGTCATTGTAGCAAATACAACGCTTCAGTATGTGTCGTTGTCACTGTTGATGAACGACTTTTCTTTGGCGTCTTATGTTCTTCGTTCTCTCCTTCAATGGCATCAGAAGATACAAGATCTGAAACTTCCTGTTCTATGCCTTATTTCCTCCCCTCAATCCTCATTCCTCTCTCTGAATCCCCAGCACACTATATATACCTTCACAGCATCGAGAATCCTCCCTAGTCAATGCGAATAATCCCGTAATGAATATGCTTATCTTCCATGGTCTGTTATGAATCTTCCTTACTCCATCACGCGTCTGCATGGTTTTGAAATTCTCCGACACACTCAGTAAATAATCAACACGATTTAAACTCCTTCCAGCCACACGCAAAGTCTCCAAAAATAACTCTGAAAATCTCGAGAATAATTAATATACGTGCATATGCCCTGTTCTTCTTCCAGCTCCACGTAACTTTCCTTTTCTTCTCACCCGCGTATTCTGAGCTGGATTTCCTTGTTTATCTTGACTTTACAGGTCAAATCATGTTGAGTGAAGAAAATCTTCTCCCGAATCATCTAAATATCCCGTGATAGTCTCCCCTTGAATGCAGTTCCCTGTATTATCCAAACTACGTAGACTTTGCTATTTTTTTCGAAACAAAACTCCATACAATCCCTGTTTAGCTGAAACAGGGTCAACTCAATTAAAATCTCCGAGAAAAACGCAAAAAACACGTCCAATTATCTCCCATGAAGTACGCAGGAAAGCAAGAAAAATTCCCGCCAAAACGCTTCCTTTGAATTGTGAAGAAGAAGAGGCGCCCCCTATCCAGAGTAGGGGTGCCTTTAGTAGCTGTCTTAGGTGGTCCTGATGAGTGCTAAAAAGTGCATATTTCTATATATTTTTCTTGGCATTTAACTCATCTTCTGTGCATTAATTCTACATTTTATCCCATATTCTGTATTTTCATTGTTTTCAAGAATAAATATTTTTATTAATTAATTTTGCATTTTTAGGTAATAAATAAAGTTAGATGAATTGCGGAGCGGAAAAGAGCAGAAAAGTAGTGAAAAGCCGGGAGGAATTACGCAAGGAAGCCGCGAAGAATGTTGTGCACAAGACTCAAAGGCTAGAAGTGGGCTTGAAGAGGAAGAATTGTCCTTAAAGAAGATATGGGCTTGGCATATCCAAGGCCCAAAACCCTTACCCAAACCCATTTCCAATATCCATACCCGCCTTCATCTTCAGCCGTCAGATTGGATCATCTCAGCATCCTACGGTCGTTTTATCGTCGTGCATCGAAGTCTGAAGCTCCTGTCTAACACTACAGCACCTAACTTCATCTTGAGCCGTCAGTTTCGTTGTACTTCCGCATCCAACGGTCGCTCCTCGCTTCCTTCTATCTCGTCGTTAGATCGATCCATCATCTCCACATCCCACGGCTCGGCTTCGCGAAACATCAAAAATCCTTATCCTCGCTCAACACCCTAGCACCTAAGTTTATATCCCACAAAACAAACACACCCTAGCCATCGAACCCATCTTCTTCTTCTCCCTTCTTCCCTCTGCAGACGCCATCACCACCACCTGCTCTGCCTCTGCCACCACTACCAACTCCGTCTGCACCTTCCATACCTCCACCACTATAAACCATCATTATCAACACGTTCACCATCATTCTATCAACTTTTTTCATCATTTCCAAACCCTATTTTTCTCTGAACCCCTAGGATTAGGGGATGATGAAATAAGTTAGGTTAGAAAATCAATTGGGAGTAGCAGGAGACGCAGGAGAAGAAATTGAAGAGTGGGTGAAGATAATTGATTGGATTCAGAGATTAGGTGAGACCTAATTTCACTTTTCATGAAACCCTAGTTTTCTGATTTTGGGTATTTTTTGGGGGAAACTTGCATGTATAAATTGGGGGACTTGGGTGTTGATTTTGGGCATGCCTGGATTAGCCAGAGCACCACCAAGAGGACTGGACTAGCCAGTTCCTCAATTGTTCATGTTCTGTTTATGTTCAATATTTGAATTCATGTTTCAATTATCTTGTATGATGTATGTTTGTGTTAGCATGTTAGTCATGAGCTAAGTCTCACTAGCTGAGGCTCAGATGAAGCTTTAGTGGACTGTTAGGTAGTGGAATGTTAGGTTAGAAGCCTTAGTTCACTGAATTGATTGAGCAATGGGAGAAATCAGTGCTCACTAGTGCTTGTGATTGATTGTACTGTCAAAAGACAGTCAATACTAGGAGCACATCAGTTGAGCAAGCTGATTATCTTGCTATTCCCTTTTTGTATGCTTAGGATCTTAAGTTGGCCTTAACTGTCACTTAGTTCCATTAGGGATTCAACCTAGAACTACATTATTTGGCTCGGTCACAAGGGTGGATTCAAAGCCGTAGCTTATCCCACAATTTTTTTTTACAGTCACTTGCAACTCCAATTCTGTTATTCTTATTGCTCAGTTGAGTTTTCCTTGCTGTTTTATTTAGCTTTTGCACTTCACATCTTGTTGTGCACTGAAATCAGTGCACTGCCTTCCCTGCCCTTGGCTCATAGCCTTGGTTAGATGTTTTACCATCTCTGTTTCACTGTCACTGCAGCCTTGTGACCTTGCATTTAGTTTTGCATCAATTATCAGCATAGTGTAACTTCATTGCACACTCCCAAGTCCCTGTGGAATGACCCTGTTCTTGCACACAAGCTACAACTGACCCTGTGCACTTGCAGGTATCACTGTAGGCATCCATTTATTGTCTTATTTTCACATCTTTAAACGCCTACCAAGTTTTTGGCGCCGCTGCCGGGGATTGGTGCTGTGTTTTTCTTGTAGTTTTCTTGGCTATTTTGCATTTCACTTCATCGCACTTGCATCTGCATCTGCTTCACTTCTTTTGCTGTTGGGCCTGCTGTTCTGAACCTGTTTTCCTCTGCTGGGACGCCACCAAGGAAAAGAACCAAAGCCCAACTGGGTTTTTGCAACAATATCAGAGCAGCTGGGCTGTGCTAACAAGGTAAGCCTAAACCCATTAAGAGAACCCAACCTGTGGGCTTCCAATTTTTAATTGTGGGCTTGTAATAATTAACCCAATTTTTGAGCTTTTTATTTTCTGTTGGGTTTGTAATTAATTATATTTGGGATTGTATTTAATTTTTGTGGGCTTGTTTAAATTCTTTCATTGGACTTGTATTTTGGACTCTGAGTTTAAACCCAGCTGAGCCTGTAACCGATTGTGGGCTTGTTTCCACTCAAGAGTGGACCTCGAAACCAAAGTTTTAAAACAAACGTCGGGCCTTAACCAACTGGGCCAAATTAAACTTTCAAAATTAAAACTTAGTGTTTCGTGGGCCGCAGCCTTCCTCCCATTCCATTAGAGGACCAACAGTGGGCTTGCTCCCAATTTCAAAAAACCAAAACTTTTCTCCCATTCAAAAACCAAATTTTTTCTTCTTTATCCCATTAAAACCAAACTTGCTCCCAAATTTTAAAAAACCAAAAAGATGTCTCCCACCAAAACCAAATTTTTCCCAAAAATCCAAACCCTTTAAAAACCAAATTTTGAGCTTTGTAAACTCTTTACTTAGCCTTTGAGCCCAATCATGTCTAGATCTTTTTCTACAGTTGGGGAATACAACAAATCCCTTGGAGAACTTGCGTGTGGACATACTTCACGTTATGAACCTCCCATAGACCATGATGTCAATAGTCATAGGAATTATTATGGACATTTTCAAAGTCCCGAGCCTCAATACATGAACCCTAATGACTATTCACACATGCATCATTCATCACAACGTGAAAATGAACATTTTGCTAGTGCCTCACTCACACAATCATCACTGATCGATCAATTAGAAGCTCGAATGGCAGCTTTAGAAATGCAATCACATGAGGAATCTGTCACATCTAATTTTCTTAGGCAACCTGAAATCTATGCATGTCCGCATGTGGTAGTTTAGACCACCCTGTTGAGAATTGTCATATTTTGCATAATTTTAGGCAATCTAGAGAAAGTCCAAGGTATGAAATGCCCATAAATTGTGAGAATGGTAGTCATTGGGACCATAATCAATCCTTTGAGGGTTGCGATCAATATTTTGTAAACCCTAATGACCATGCACACATGTACCATTCACCACAATTTGAACATGAAGAATTTTGTACTCCCATGAATTTAGACTCCACCACAGAAGCTTTAAGACTCAGTAAGCAAAACTTTGATAGATCCACATCACGAATTCATGCATATTTAGATCAGATTTTGCTTCACCTACAAAAGGAGGAAATTCATGAGGAAATGTATGTTGTCCCTAATGAAGTGTCTAGTCCCATTCATGTAAATGATGTTGAATACGAACCTAATTTAGAGGAACATGAATCGACTAATGACACCACCACTGTTAATGAGGACCAATATGCATGCTACCATGATGATGATTATGATGATTATGATGATATGTTAGAAGAACATGAAAATATTGTGGAACCTGTTGGTTCAATAACATATGGCTTCTCGCCCTTGACCTTCATGAATGTTGTTTTTTCTAATACTCATTGTAATTCATATGATTTTGATATTGACATGGGATTCGTACAATTATTCTGCGAAGATGAGCATGACATAGGAATAGTTGAATCTTCTGTAGACACTAATGCTAATATGCATGAAAATATATTTGATGTGTCTGATTTTCTACCTAGGTCACATTGTGATATTTCTCCTGATTTGCCGATGCATGAGAATAAATTTGTTGATGATGTTGATGACTCTGATTGTGATCTTGCCAATTTGTTTGATGATTGTGAGCATGTTGTGACACTTGTAGAAGACTTAGGAGATGTTGATGTGATTAATAATGATGTGCCTATCGTTCTACATAAGTCACAATCTGATAGCCTTGCACCCTACCTAGATTTGGTTTGTAACAATATTTTCAAACCAATTTTCATGAGAATACCTAATCTAGGCCTGGAACTGTGTGCCTCTCAAGTCCTCTTGGACTATTTTGCATCCAAATACAATACTTTCGAGGAGCCACAGTTAGGATATGCATGTTTGCCCGTCCCTAGCAAAGTTCATTTCGAATTAGACCTTGTGCATGAGGAACCCCCAAAACTGCGCGATTTTGTTTTCAAAATTATATCTTCTGTAAAATCCAGGTTTGGGGGTAGCTCATTTTGTTTCACAGCTTCACTTGCATGCCTATCATTTTATTATTGTGTGAAGCTGTTGAAACCTCTACACTTTGTCTTTTGGGTTGATCCTCAACTCTTTAGATTGTTAGTGTACGGTGAATTTTTTGTATATAATCCAGTAGATAAAATTTCTTAAAACCCTTTTGTTCCTTTTGTATCTATTTTGCTAATCCAATATGATCTCGGCTGAAATATTTTGGATTTTTTTCCTTGAATAACGGAGTCTAATCTTGCTTTCGCCGAAATCGGGTATTCTCTTTCCTTTTTCTCTACTCAACATGATCCTCTTCATATGTTGTATTATAATTTTGTTCATATTTTGAAACATTGAGGACAATGTTTAGTTTAGGTTTGGGGGTGAAAAGTAGATACTTTGATAATATGCCATAATTGAAAACAAAACTCCATCTTTTTGAAAAAATTGAAAAATTCCAAAAAAAATTGAAAAATTGAAAAATTGAAAAAAAAAAAAAAAAAAAAAAAACATAAAAATGGAGCTCATTTACCTTGAAATGTTGACTCTTGTGAAAATATGTAATTATTAGGAGTCTTAGTCTAGATATTTAGGCACCCTGATTCTAGCACAATTCACATAGTGATAAGAAACTTGCACGCGCACGATCTACCAATACATGTATAACCTCGATCTTCAAGGTGTTTGATAGGAAGTTAGATTGCCAATCACTTTAGAATACTGAATGAGACTTGACTAGCTTGTTCTTTGGTTGGCTGGGATAGAAGTTGGAGAATACGTTAAGAAAAGCAACCATAGAATTTGACCGGATGCATTCGATAAGGGCCACCTCTTGCTAAGAGTCATGTAATTATGTTTTTCTTTTTGTTCATGTATCAAAAGTGTCACTATGTTGTAAAGATCAAAGTTATTTCTTACAAAAAAAAAAAAAAAAAAAAAAAAAAAAAATTATATCAAAAAATAAAATAAAAAAAATAATATTCAATCAAGTATTTATTCCATGTTTTGTCATGTTAAAGACAATATTCTCTCTTGTTCCAAAAATAAAAGAGAGTAATCAATGTAAATAAGAGTCATGTAAATAGTCATATTTTTGTTGTAAATAGTCTTGTAATAAGCAAGGAGGGTGCAGCCATCGATGTATAACGCGGGTAAACTGAAATATCACCAACTCATTGGGTGAACATTCACAATTCTCGTAAAGCCGGACAGCTAGCTTGGTTTAGAATTTGGTTCTTAGCCTAAAAACTCCTTGGTGATTAGTAGTCATAACTTCAGGTCATTCTAGACACATGTGTAGATACACTTTACACTCTTATCACATGTCTTTTTTTGTTATCAGTGCTAGGATTGTGCCTTAGATAGCTAGATTGACATCTCCATTTTGCTGTGAGCTTAAACTGTCTTGCACATGTCACATTTGATGGAATCTGAGCTTATATTTTGACCTAGAACTTTGTAGGTACGTTCTAAGCAAACCTTCACGAGACTTCACTCGTCCACTAGGGACACTTAGTGGTTTAAAAGGCTTGGTGCATACGCTAAATGCATTCGAGAGACCAGCGACAGTGGTATAGGTAGGATTTCCTTAGTTTTGTTTTACTTGAGGACAAGTAAAATTCAGGTTTGGGGGTATTTGATGAGTGCTAAAAAGTGCATATTTCTATATATTTTTCTTGGCATTTAACTCATCTTCTGTGTATTAATTCTACATTTTATCCCATATTCTGTATTTTCATTGTTTTCAAGAATAAATATTTTTATTAATTAATTTTGCATTTTTAGGTAATAAATAAAGTTAGATGAATTACGGAGCGGAAAAGAGCAGAAAAGTAGTGAAAAGCCGGGAGGAATTACGCAAGGAAGCCGCGAAGAATGTTGTGCACAAGACTCAAAGGCTAGAAGTGGGCTTGAAGAGGAAGAATTGTCCTTAAAGAAGATATGGGCTTGGCATATCCAAGGCCCAAAAACCTTACCCAAACCCATTTCCAATATCCATACCCGCCTTCATCTTCAGCCGTCAGATTGGATCATCTCAGCATCCTACGGTCGTTTCATCGTCGTGCATCGAAGTCTGAAGCTCCTGTCTAACACTACAGCACCTAACTTCATCTTGAGCCGTCAGTTTCGTTGTACTTCCGCATCCAACGGTCGCTCCTCGCTTCCTTCTATCTCGTCGTTAGATCGATCCACCATCTCCACATCCCACGGCTCGGCTTCGCGAAACATCAAAAATCCTTATCCTCGCTCAACACCCTAGCATCTAATTTTATATCCCACAAAACAAACACACCCTAGCCATCGAACCCATCTTCTTCTTCTCTCTTCTTCCCTCTGCAGACGCCATCACCACCACCTGCTCTGCCTCTGCCACCACTACCAACTCCGTCTGCACCTTCCATACCTCCACCACTATAAACCATCATTATCAACACGTTCACCATCCTTCTATCAACTTTTTTCATCATTTCCAAACCCTATTTTTCTCTGAACCCCTAGGATTAGGGGATGATGAAATAAGTTAGGTTAGAAAATCAATTGGGAGTAGCAGGAGACGCAGGAGAAGAAATTGAAGAGTGGGTGAAGATAATTGATTGGATTCAGAGATTAGGTGAGACCTAATTTCACTTTTCATGAAACCCTAGTTTTCTGATTTTGGGTATTTTTTGGGGGAAACTTGCATGTATAAATTGGGGGACTTGGGTGTTGATTTTGGGCATGCCTGGATTAGCCAGAGCACCACCAAGAGGACTGGACTAGCCAGTTCCTCAATTGTTCATGTTCTGTTTATGTTCAATATTTGAATTCATGTTTCAATTATCTTGTATGATGTATGTTTGTGTTAGCATGTTAGTCATGAGCTAAGTCTCACACTAGCTGAGGCTCAGATGAAGCTTTAGTGGACTGTTAGGTAGTGGAATGTTAGGTTAGAAGCCTTAGTTCACTGAATTGATTGAGCAATGGGAGAAATCAGTGCTCACTAGTGCTTGTGATTGATTGTACTGTCAAAAGACAGTCAATACTAGGAGCACATCAGTTGAGCAAGCTGATTATCTTGCTATTCCCTTTTTGTATGCTTAGGATCTTAAGTTGGCCTTAACTGTCACTTAGTTCCATTAGGGATTCAACCTAGAACTACATTATTTGGCTCGGTCACAAGGGTGGATTCAAAGCCGTAGCTTATCCCACAATTTGTTTTTACAGTCACTTGCAACTCCAATTCTGTTATTCTTATTGCTCAGTTGAGTTTTCCTTGCTGTTTTATTTAGCTTTTGCACTTCACATCTTGCTGTGCACTGAAATCAGTGCACTGCCTTCCCTGCCCTTGGCTCATAGCCTTGGTTAGATGTTTTACCATCTCTGTTTCACTGTCACTGCAGCCTTGTGACCTTGCATTTAGTTTTGCATCAATTATCAGCATAGTGTAACTTCATTGCACACCCCCAAGTCCCTGTGGAATGACCCTGTTCTTGCACACAAGCTACAACTGACCCTGTGCACTTGCAGGTATCACTGTAGGCATCCATTTATTGTCTTATTTTCGCATACTTAAACGCCTACCAGGTCCCTTGAGTGTGAATAGAAGGTGGGTGCCCCTTAGCAAATGAGGTGCCCCTTATCTAAACTGAGGAGTCTGAATAACACATGTCTTACGGGTGCCAAAATCAACTTTTCGAGCCGAATTTTCCAACAAAGTTTATTTCTCCAAAAACACCTACGCAAACAGAAAACATCAAAATAAGTACAAAATTCGAGCACTAACAATACAGACATTAAGGACAATTCATACACAAAAATGTGTCTATCAAATACCCCCAAACTTATTATTTGCTAGTCCTCGAGCAAAACTGAACTAGAAAATAAAATCCTAACTCACTGGGTGGCCCTAGTGACCGAGTTAATCTCGGGAGGGTTTTCCAGAGGTGTACCCACAAAACCTTAACTTATAATTGGTCACAAGTATCCAAAGAGCTACAAGGACATACAAATTCTCAACCTATCTCCAAGTAACTAGAATTCCAGAGAAATTAAAGGTGCCAGCTCTAAAGATGACTAAAGAATAGGGGAGACACATCCGCAACACTGCTAGATAAAGAGATATCCGCTACATTACTAGATAAACATTGTAAGATACATCCGCTTTACAGCTAGATAAGATTAGGAGAGAGATAAATATGAGAGGGACATCTGCTACACAGCTGGACTAATTACGTGTGATGAGTTGAACCAGTGCTAGAAAGATCTTGTGCCAAATGGAAAGCGGACTAACAAAGCAACCAATATGCACATCTCTCTTCGACTCTCTCATAATGCTCAGTAGAAACAACGCCTTCTTTGGCTTTAACTGTTGATGATAAACTCTCGAACCTCGTAGAACCTTAACAATTTAACTTTTCTTCTTAATTTCTTGCTTGAAACTTCCTTATAGATTTTTACTTCCCTATGGCCTTATTGAACAAAACGCAACGATGATTTTTTTTTTTTTTTTTTTAAGACAAAAATTTTAATGGCCATGAGAGAAGGACTTTAGAACTTGGATCTTTGCAACTTGTGATGTCTTGGTATCATGAACTTCAACAACTTATATCATTTGCTCTTATAACTTCTTTTAGCTAAGTCTTCAACTTTGATTTTTTGAATTATTCTTTTCTATTGTTGCTTCTAAACCTTAAACGTCTTCAACTTTCTTCATAGATTTTGATGTCGCTCCGCTTGTTGATGATGATAAGTTTCTACTGAGAGAAAGTCGTAATCCAGTAACTAAGACTACATTGTGAGGTTGCTTTGTCTTTCTGGAATTTCTTTGTGACCTACTTTCCTTTCCATCATGGATGGTTAGGTCCATCACGGTTACCCTCTAAAAGGAACAAGTTCTCTCCTGAATTTCAAATATCTCAATGTCTTTTTATCTAATGTCTCAATAGAATGTTATCCCTAGCAGTTCCAATTTCTATCTTTTCGGTGAGAAACAGTATGTAAACTTAGATAATCGGATACTATGTGACGCTAGAAGTTTCTCCCTTACCCCCAAACTTAAATTTAACATTGTCCTCAATGTTCTAAAGATAAAATTAAAAACATGAACAAGGAGAAACTATTACCACTTGAGGGAAAAGAAATAAGGAAGAACATTACTGTGTCGCATGAAAATGGGTTACCTCCCAAGAAGTGCTAAGTTTAAAGTCTTCAGCCAGACATTGGAAAAATTAGTCACCTCGTAGAATCATATAGCAGTAGCCGGAATAACTGTGGGTCATCTGGATCAAAAAGTGTTACCCACAAGAAGAGGAAACTGCAACAGACCAAGAAGATACCGAACATACCCTTGCTTAAGAAAACTACATCTAGTTGTGGTTCAGGTTCAGGCTCCATAAAAGGGTCTAAATAAAAAGTTTTCATCGGTTGGATTTCCTCCAAGGCATTCTGAAGATCAGGCTGAAGAGTCTGGAAATACTTAACTAAGAACTTAGAAGCGCATAACAAAAGCCTGAATAATTGGGGATCCTCTAAGTCAATCATATTTGACTCACACAGCTGACCACAATGAAAGAGGTGGTCTTCCTTAAACAAATCTGTCGACCCTAATCTCCTAAAGTAATTAGGTTTAGTCTCAAAACTCAATAACTGACGCATTTCAAATTCAAACGTTCCCACAGTTGGAATAAAAGTTTTTGGTGGGAAAAAAAAATCAATCTGGGTATCATAGCCTGGGTGAACCACATCAACCAGAGGATGGGTTTCTAACTACTGAACTTCTTCCTGGACATTATTAGGTTCGGAAAACGCGTATGAAGATAATCTTGTAAAATGGTTGAGGCACATATGTCAAGTCCCAAGTGAGGGATCTTTCTAAGAGTTAAAGCACATGGAGAATGATGATCACCCCAAAACTTAGAGTTTTCAGTGTCTCTAGAAAGACTAGTCATAACTTCCCTAATTTCTAGGTCATCAGATTCCTGGAAATGGTCAATTGATTCTTCTAAGTCAGGTTCATCCTCACTCATCTCTACGAGAACATTTTCTTTTAAGAGTAGAGTTTCTAAATTTCTAGACTCGAAAACAATATTCCCAGGATAAACTAGTTCCTTTAAACCATCATTGGCTTCGTAATCAAAAGGAAGTACAACTTCATCTAAAACGGTATTATCTCTAGTCAAACCCCGTCCTTTTGAATAGGTGGATAATATTTAAAATTATAGGGATTTGAACCAGAAATATCATTATCATTATCAAGCCCAATAGGAGTAACAAATTCCTGATCACCATGCCTAAATACTTCAGATTCTTCATCAACATTGTCCACATCATACTCATCATTATCATAACATGGAAATGGCTGAACCTCATCTACACAATAAGTGTCACCAATTCTAACCTCGATATCTTGATTATGCAAATAACTATCCTCATTTTCAAGAGTATTATTGGATACACTATATTGGAAATTCAAGTCATTTCGAGCAATACTTTCGTTCGTCTCTAACTCAAGTCTACGTGTCGACTCAACTATCCTCTCAAGGGTCTCTTCTAAAGAAAGCTCCCTAAGTGTTGTATCTAAGTTTTCACTTAACCTATTAAGGATATCTTCCAAAGAAGATTCAGTCATTGCTGCAGTTCTTTCGTCCATAACTACGTTGTTCACCTCATTTAACTTGTATGTCGATTCAGCTAACTTACGTGATGACTCAGCTAAATTCCTGAGAGACTCTTCTAGAGAAGGAATAGGAACTGAAGTGTCATAAAAAGGACTACTTTTCAATAGTCTGATTGTATCCTCTAAAGATGAAGAACTGGTATTATAATCTTCTTTCCCGTATGACCGATGCGCGTGTGGATAGTAATTGGGCTCACCATGGTATGACTCATAACCTGCAAAAGTTTCGCGTTCCCAACCACTATTCACACTATGGTCATAAAAAGAATAATGTTCATGTTTCTTAGTCGAATAATCATTGTATTGGCTATACCAGTTCGACATCCTAACTGCAAGGAAAGTCTAAACAAGCACAAAGAAGGCTGACTCGACCACAACAAGCCTATTTTATCTAGCAAAAAAAAAGCATGATGGCTCCACTTAGATTGTTACTAGACTAGCTTCTATCTTTCGAAAAGGAATTCGTTACAATCTGAGAAAACCTCTCTGGAATCAATCCGAGTTAAAGTAAGTTGAATAGAGACGAGGGAAGATCAGTGGAGCTTTGATACCCAAGACCTCACCGGCGTTACAAGGAAGCGTATTCAACTCACAGAAACCATCATGAACTTCAAAGTATGCTCAAAAGAGTAACCAATATTTTTCGAACGACTTTCCTAATAATCTCGTTACCCTATCGGTCTCGTTCAAGTCCAAATTTTAAGGCTTAGGTTCGCGTAGGTTACGTGTTCCTATGGCGGGCAAGAAGGAAATGGTGATGAAATCCGAGTCTTTATCTTGATTTGGCCAGGCCTTGCCCTTTACTAGAAAATTAAATCCGATTTCAGGTCCTCAACATATATGCATACAAAATCATCCAGTAAACTCGCTGACAGGGGATTCACGGTTGTTTAAAATTCTTACCTCCCGTTCCAGACGGGGGATGAACCGTTGAAATTGACTTGGGCCACCGACTCCGATGTCAATGAACGAACCCGAGGGGCCGAGACAGTATCATAACTGCCGTCCTTCCCTATGCAGTTGATATTTAAACTAACCCTTCCGTAGGGTTTAAAAATAAAATAAAGTGTAATGTCCGAAAATGTCCGAAAATAAAAGACTACAAAAATAAAACCCTAATTACAGTTTCTAAAAACAAAAGAAATGAAATAAATAACTATTTACAAAATCTTCTTCTTCACTCCTTTTGGATTCCTCTTTTATTTCCTTTTTTGGGCTTCGCCTTTCTTTTCGGTACTTTTCTATTTTTCTTTAGCTCCGCTCCAAATCTGAAATCAAACAAGAAATACCAAAACGCGTTAAAAAAAACAAAAAAAATAAAAATAAAAATAAGACCTAAAAACAAATCTATACACAAGTCCGCGTCGGCGGCGCCAAAAATTGATCGAATTTTAGATAGTGGTTAATAGAGTTGTCGTTCACTCGGACTTTGTTGAAATTGATTCTAGGATTAAATATAAAATAAGAAATTATATACAAAATATGTCACGGGATGAAGAATTCACTGAGACTCGGGATTTCACTGTTTTTCATATTCAAGTAGTTCAGAAATTAATCCTAGGCAATTATAGCTCCAAACACAAGAAATATTAACTATATTCTTTGCCAAAATAGATTTCGTAAAACATCAATTGTAAATTACAAGCATAGTGTATCAAAAGCACCTAAGACTAAGCATACACTATCAAACAAGATAACAATTGGTTAATAGAAATCATAAATCATTTATAATCGGTGCAAAAAGTAAATAAGGAATTAATTAAATTTACCACATGATGAAATTCAGCTTCGTCCGTCGTCCCAGCGACGGGGTCTAGCTTCTCACGATGAAAACACACTCAAAAAGATAACTCATAGCTCAAATGGTGTTTTTATTGGAAGAATAGTAGAAAACAGAGATTTGCAATGGTATAAAGGTGTGGCAAAATAAACTGTTACAAAGAACGATAAATGGAAAATGCCACTGTTACTGTAGCAAATTCAGCGTTTCAGTATGTGTCGTTGTCGCTGTTGATGAACGACTGTTCTTTGGCGTCTTATGTTCTTCGTTCTCTCATTCAATGGAAGCAGTAGATACAAGCTCAGCAACTTCCTGTTCTATGCTCTGTTTCCTCCCCTCACTCCTCATTCCTCTATCTGAGTCCCCAGCACACTATATATACCTTCACAACATCGAGAATCCTACTGAGTCAATGCGAATAATCTCGTAATGAATATGCTTATCTTCCACGCTCTGTTATGAATCTTCCTTGCTCCATCACGCGTCTGCATGGTTTTGAAATTCTCCGACACACTCAGTAAATAATCAACACGATTTTAACTCCTTCCAGCCGCACGCAAAGTCTCCAAAAATAACTCTGAAAATCTCGAGAATAATTAATGTACGTGCATATGCCCTGTTCTTCTTCCAACTCCATGTAACTTTCCTTTTCTTCTCACCCGCGTATTCTGAGCTGGATTTCCTTGTTTATCTTGAATTTACAGTTCGAATCATGTTGAGTGAAGAAAATATTCTCCCGAATCATCTAAATATCCCGTGATAGTCTCCCCTTGAATGCAGTTCCCTGTATTATCCAAAACTCCATACAATCCCTATTTAGGTGAAACAGAGTCAACTCAATTAAAATCTCCGAGAAAAACGCAAAGAACACGTCCAATTCTCTCCCAGGAAGTACGCAGGAAAGCAAGAAAAATTCCCGCCAAAACGCTTCCTTTGAATTGTGAAGAAGAAGAGGCGCTCCCTATCCAGAGTAGGGGTGCCTTTAGCATCTGTATTAGAGGGTCCCTTGAGTGTGAATAGAAGGTGGGTTCCCCTTAGCAAATGAGGTGCCCCTTATCTAAACTGAGGAGTCCGAACAACACATGTCTTCCGGGTGCCAAAATCAACTTTTCAAGCCGAATTTTCCAACAAAGTTTATTTCTCCAAAAACACCTACACAAACAAAAACATCAAAATAAGTACAAAATTCGAGCACTAACAATACAGACATTGAGGACAATTCAGACACAAAAATGTGTCTATCAGCCAGAAATACTGTGACTCCAGATGCACTCTTTGATTGGGAGTTCAACTTGGAGAATGCTGAAAGACTTGGCTTCAACGTGAAGTGGCTTCGTAAGAAAATAAATGCTATTAAGGACTCACGTGAGAATAACATACCCTTTCCCAATAATGTTGTGATGGAGAAGGGGGAAAAGATTGCTAAGCTGACTGAGGCGCTGAACCTGGAGAAGGAGACTTTGCAAATCTTGAAGGATGCAGAGGAGCAAAAGTCTTTCTTTGCTTGACTTTCTCTGATTTCTTTTCATAATCTCTTGAATTTCTGAGAGATGTGAGGTTTTATTTTGGTTTTGATATTGATTGGTTTTGGATTGGTAGGTGATTGAGGATTTTCTTTTGGGTTTGATAGAGATTTTCTTTAAGCAAAGTGAACTGAACTTCGATAAATTGATGAATTCAAATACTGAATGCAAGCATTGCAAACGTTTTGGAGAAATTGAAATACGATGAAAAAAATCCTAAAATGCCAAATCCCAGACGTCATGAATGCTCAAACCCCCAGTACCTCAAACGCCTTAAGCCAATTCTCATGGATCACGGGCATGGTCCTACCATCTGTGTTGATAAGTTTGTAGTAGCCTCCAGTTATGGATCTTGTAACCATGAAAGGTCCTTCCCAATTGGAGCTTCTTGCAGAATAGAGATCACGCTTAGTTGCTTTAAGAACTAAATCTCCTTCCTTGAATTTTTTAGGCTTGGTCGTCCGCGCCTTGAATATTTTATGTTGATTCGGAATTCCTCGTGTGATGGGATTCCATGGTTGCGGCACATATGGACACTCGTGAAAAGCGGAGTATCCAGTATACTGTCTGTCATGCTTAGCCATGTCTTTAGCAATAAATTTGTTGAGAGAATGCCTAGTTTGCAGAAACTCTGTATTCAATCATTTGGTGTAATATTTTCTTGGTGAAGCTATCCCCTCGTAGCTCTTTGCAACGGCTAAGTTGTTAGTGGGAAGAAGTCCTCGAACCAGAGCAACATAATTAAACATTGGTAGTATAGGCGAATGAAGAGGAATCAGACTTGCCTGAGTATGGAACCTTTTGATGAAAGAATGTGCACTTTCTCCAGGTTTATGTGCTAATTCCACCAAGGCTTTAACTTCCTCCAGATGCTCGAATGATGGAGTATCTTCTATTTCTTCTGAGTCGGAGCTTTCTTCAATCGAAGGCATTATGGTCACTTTTCCGGTATGAATCCAAGGTCGTCCAAGAATCATGTCATATCCTGGATCTTCCCAGATTATATAAAACTTGGCCTCAGTGTAAACTGAATTCTCTCCGACCTTGAGGGTGATGTGGTCGTATGCATCTCTGAATATCCCTTCGTGATCTCTGATTGACATGGGAGCATGTGTAGCTTCTTGTCTAGTAATGCCAGCGGCTCTGAGAGTTTTTAAAGGAATGATGTTGATGACAGTGGCAACATCAAAAAATGCTCTCTTGAATTCGTTCCTTTAACATGCACTGTGGTGAGCAGTCCCCAGTCATACATTTCCTTGTCGGTGGCTGGGGGTTCAGGAGGTACTTCTGGAATCGGTAGACGTTTCCCAGACACTATGTGGTTCAGAGCCATGAACATGTCTCCCCTCTGCGCCTTCGACAGATAGAGCAATTCGCAGACATGTTCGATCAACGAATGAACTGCTTCTTTGACTGGTTGTTCAGAGATGGAGAAAGTCCTGACTGGGAGAGGATCTTTGTGTACTCCTTCAATCCCAAATTTAAGCTCTCCCGATTCAACCTTTTCCCTGAATATGCGCTTTAAGACTCTGCAATCGCTTGTGGGATGATTGACGAACCTGTGGAAGCGGCAGTAACAAGGACTTTCCATGTCCTCTTTAGTTGGTTCTTCTTGACATATGGAAACTTGATAGCACTATCTTGGATCCAAGCATCCAGGAGTTCGATCACCTCTTCAATGGAAAAGGGAAAGTCCGGTGCATCTTGATCAGGAGCCATTGTGCGTTGTTCAGGGGATTGTGCATCTTGCTTATCCTTCCTTTGTGCTTTTGAAGGAGCTAAGGTATGCTTGCGCGGTGGTTCGGCTTTCCGTTTTCTCCTTTATGCGACAACATTTGTGGAAGGATAGAGGTTGTACTGCTTGTTGATCAGACGCCTGCTACCTCGAGCATCTCGCGGTTCTTCAGCCTTTGTGGCTTTTGTTCTTTCCAGTAAAGCGGGTGCAGTAGTTTTCGATCTCTTCTCTGCTTCATGAAGCTCTGAGAAGGTCTAACAAAGCTATGTAAACAGGGATCATGTCGTTGATACACAAGTCTACAAGTTGTTGCTCCGTGACGTTTGGATCATGACAATCCAAGGCCTGGACTCTGAATCTTTTCACGTAGTCATTGGGATGTTTATTGTTCCTCTAAAACATTCTTCCAAGATCAGAGAGAGTAACTTGCTCTGACATAAAGAAGTACTTTCTATAGAAAGCGTTAATCAATTCTCCCCAATTGTTGATAGTTCTTGGTGCGATGTTGTTGTACCAGGTGTATGCCCTTCCTTTCAAGGATTTTGAAAATTCTTTGAGTTTAACAACATGGTTATGCTCATGTTCGCCCAAGGATTCCAGGAACCGAGAAACATGCTCTCGAGCATTGCCTGTTCCTTCATATAAAGTGAAGGTTGGAGAGGTATAACCTTTTGGAAGAGGAATCCTTTGCGTAGCAGCAAGGTATGGAGGTTGGTGACGATGGATATGTGATGTCTTGTCTTTTCCATGGTTCTCCAAGAGGCGTTCCAAATCTTCTTGAGTAACGAAATTTGATGATTCCTTTGCTGATGGATCATCTGCAGCTTTGCGGACTTTGCTGTCATCCACTGTATGAATTGGAACTACTTCAGGATCAGCATTTGAGAATGTTTCCTTTTCTTTTCCTTTTCCTTGAGTCTTCTCTGACATCTTGCCAGTGAGAGTCTTGAGATAATTGAATAGATCCTTATGTGTTGCAGCCATGTCAGTTTGATTCTTTGCAAGAGTCTCTTGCACCTTGATGAGATCAGCCATGGTAGGTGGTGGATTCCCCTTGACTTCCTCAGGGTGTCGGCCGAACATGGGGTGACCTTCCATGTTAGCGTGAGGAGGAATAACATCACCACCGTCAGAGTTAGAGGCCTAAATGGTTTCCGGTATATCATCATTGTTATTGTTGCTAATTCTAGCGTCATTTTTGTTGGAACCTGTATCTAACCCAGACCTAAGACCGGCCATCTTTGTGAATACTGAGATTGCAACCAAGAGAATGATCTCCCACTGTGGTCGCCAATCTGTAGATGGGGAAAAACGATTTGCTGGTTTTTACGGAATCGAGGAGATGACCATGCGTAGAAGACTCCTTGAATCGAGCAAATGCTCAACCTCACACAGATGCACTGCAAGAAGGGAGTGCTTTAAGTTCGAGAGATCAATCTGTAGGACTCCGGCTTAAACCAAGACAATAGCCGTTCCAGAGTCAATTCGATCACAAGAGGGGATGAGTCGATCTGTAGGAGGGAAGATGAGAAATGTGTGAGATCAATGGTGATCAAAATTGTAGGTGTGTTGTGTTTTCTGCGTAAGAAAGTTCTAAATGATCGAATTTACTCGGTTGAGAGTGATTGCTCAGACGATGAGTTCATGTAGACGAAAGATTGTCTGTATGAACTTGTCGAGAAATTCTTATCTGTTTCAATTAGGGTTCAGAGACTTATTTATATTGCTGGAATTGTGAACACCTTGATCCCATGAAGTGTGACAGTTTTTGAAGCCAAAGAGTGGGAAAGTGGGAAATCGTGTCAAAACCAGTTGCTCATCATGCGGAAACTTGATTGATTTTCCATCCACTACTTTGCACACTCCTTCAAATGATTGCACGAATTGCTCACATTCTCATCGTGTGCATGAACACACGTGCAGTAGACCGCCAGACCAAAACCCTAGTTAATATCTCCCCATGTGACATGATTGATATCTCTTGGAGTCAGTTGCTGACTTTATGGGACGATGAGTCCTTGTATTGCTGAGTCGAACGTGATTTGCAAATGTTTTGAGACTCATGAATTGAACGTGTCTGTTGAGACAGAGGTATAATTCTCGAATAAATGTTGATAGCTAAAGTGAACAAATATTGTTCATTTGATAAATCGTTGAATATTGATGGTTGAACCAATATTCCTTTATGCGACCAAATATTGCTCATCTGAGCAAATGTTGCTCGTTTGATGAATTATTAAATATTGGTAGTTGAACCAATATTCCTTAGTCTGAGCAAATATTGCTCGTCTGAACGAATGTTGCTCATTTAATGAAGTATTGGTAGCAGGACCAAATAAATATTAATTTTAAAGTACTGGCGACCGAACTAAGTATAATTAATTAGAGTGCTGACCATGGGATCAATATAAAATTTAGTGTTTGAATCTATGAACCTTGGATTCAAAACCCTAATTTTGATCAATTGCTGAATTGATGATTAATTGATGATTTATTGAAACCCGTTCATGATATGAAGGAGGGACCGGATACATGGGATGATGAATCGACCGTGTAGCTCTCAGATGCTCAAGTGAGCAAAATACCAAAGTCTCCTGAAGACTAGTTGGTGAAAAGATGATTAAATGTTGCTTTCATCATTTATTAAAAATAATGCTCATGTGAGCGTTAGGTAGTAAAACCTGATTATGGAGAGATGAGGGACCAACCAAGGGGACATGAGACCGGCCCTTGGTGATCATGGGACCAGCTGATGGTCGTTTGAGAAAACTCCAAGTTGTTTGAGAAGAGTTTGGACCCAATATGATCAATTGAGCAAATTAGGTCAAAATTATTAAAACATGTGGGACCTACTATTTGCAAACCTTAGGGCTATCCTTGGTCGGTCAAGGATACATTCCCGCGTCACCATAATGTCTGTGTCTCAGTCCCGAGAATTTTGATATTTTCCGATGTGTGTTTGAGCAACATTTTGAGAAAATATGAAGGATTCAGGGTTTTGTTGAAGCTGGGGAATCTTCATGAGATGATGAAAAATAATTAATAAAATAGGGTATTTGCAAGGTGTGGGACCGGCCACGGTTAGGGCATGACCGCCAGCTAGCAAGCTCGGTCCCGCAGCACCTTTTCCAATTTTATGTATTTTCCCTGATGTGAGGGAAATATCATGAAACTGAGGAATTTCATGAAGTTAAGGAATTTCCATGAGATTATGGAAATAATAATAATAAAACAGGGAGTCATGAAGTGTGGGACCGGCTATGGCCAAGGAATGGCCGGCCGGCCAAAGAGCCCGTTCCAAGGCACTTTTCCTAATTTTATTATATTTTTAATGATTTTAGGGAAATATCATAAAATCAAGAGGTTTGTTGAAACCAAGGAATTTGTTGAAATCAGGGAGTTTCCATGAGATGAGGGAAACATAAAAAATAATAATAATAAAACAAGGGGCATGTGGGACCGACTAGGGCATGACCGGACGGCTAGGGCCCGGTCCCACGAGTTTCCCAAATTTTACATTATTTTCATGACTTGAGGGAAATTTCATGAATTCAAGGAATTTTCATGGGATGGGGGAAATAATAATAAAATAATAAGGAGTCATGAGGTGTGGGACCGGCCACGGCTAGGGCATGGCCGGTTGGCTAGTGAGTTCGGTCCCATGATATCTTTCCTAATTTATTATTATTTCTTTAATACGAGGAAACACCATGAGACTGGGGAGTTTCATTGAGACGAAGGAGATTTGCTCAAATGAAGGGATTTTCATGAGATCAGGGAAAATAATAAAAATATGATAAAATATAAAATTGGGCGTGGGACTGGCCACGGCACGACCGGCCGACCAGTGGGCCCAGTCTCCCAGCGCCTCGATTAATATTTTATTATTTATTATTTTCTTCCGATTTTGCATAGGTTCATCGTTCCTTCGTTTTTTGGAATGCTCGTTTGTGCATTCAGGTGCTCGTTTGTGCATTATTGTTGAGTACACTTGCACCATTTTGGTCGGGGCTTACTCGAGAGCTGCTCAGATGCCCGTTCGTTGAACATTTATCACTAACTCGTGGAATTCTGCTCGGAAGAACCACGGATTGAAGTGACGAAATACTACGAGAATCGTAGAATATTGTTGAATATTCAGTTAACGATTTGAGATAATTAATTGATGGCTATACTAGCAGGCATGCTGTCTAGGAGGATTAATTATCTGAGAATTGAGAAATATGAGCTTGTTGAAACGTCATATCTCCTTTATATAGTCAGGGAAAACCTTGTTGCATCCTGAAGACGTTATTGCTCTATACTAGCAGGCAATCTGTCTAGGAGCCGTCCAATCTTTCGATTCTATATAGAAGTAATTACCGAAATTGCTCAGTATTCATGAGATATGTCGTTGCCTCAGCTGAGATACTTGACATCCACATATAATCTGAGAGATAAAATTCTCATTCATAGATTCTCGTGGCACGAGCTTTCATGCTTTCGACGAGAGACATGAGTCTCAATACTCATCTGATTGCTGGATCAGGAGTACTACAATTATGGTTTTACGATTTTAACCCTTGTCGAAAATCCACCATCTACACAGCTAAGATGCATGAATTAAATAAATCTCATGGCAAATGTTGTTATGTCCAATGGTTGAGATATTGGTGGCCAAGAGATAAATTTCCTGACAGGCCAGCTGACGGTGTATTAACCATTGCTGCTTTCTTATCTTTGCGGTTGTCTGGGGATGTGCTGAAGACAGTGGACATTTGTTGAAACCACTTGTGATTCCTTTTGCTATTAAGATGGCTAAAGGTGAGAGGATTCTTGTTCGTACTATGTTCTTGGGCTCATTGTTCTCCAACTTAGACTCCTTGGTTGTAGACTCCAACATTTCTAACGGCTTCATGAAAATTAAATCTTATGTTAATTCAATGTTTATCTAAGCATTATTGTGGGAGTGTTTCAAGAATTATGCACCCATCCCTCGTAGTGTCTTGCAAGGATTTAATGTTGATGCGCGCCGTACTCTCTTAGAGAAAGACAATGCCAGAATCATGAGATGGTCTACAAAACAACCTCGATCCAAGGTGCTCCTCGTTGATTTTTTAGACAACGTGACCGAATTCAATTTTCTTTCATGGGTATCCGTTCCTCTTCTTGTTTCTTAGTTGATCACTTTTTAATGCTGGAGAAAACGTCACCTTGAAATCTGGTACAAACCTCTGTGATGGTGAAAGATCTTTTATGTTGAGTTGTACTCCTGGCCATTTAGTATCCGCAATGGGAGGAAACTTTCTTATGGAAGAGTATAATATTGACATAACAGCACGACAGGTGAGTCTTTACCAGTGTGTTCATAATATTGGAAAGAATAAACCATTGGTTTAGCAAATTAGAGCTTGTTTATATTGCACACATGTGGATGGACGCGAATATTTGTTTCCTTGCTCTGACCGAGTCACATATGCAACTCCGGGTTATGTAGACTTCTGGAATGGGAAACTTGAGCTTTTCCATGATTTTGTAATGGCCATTCAATCTCCAGCATAAGAACCTCCTACTACTGAAATGACTTTTGCTCGTCCAATATTGAAGCCAATCCCTAATGATAAACGGAAAATACTTCATGGGTGTTCATAAGTAAGTATTTCTCTTGTCGTTTTTGTAAAAGTATGACAATTGGTTCTTTAATCATTCCATTAATATTGTTGTAGGATGGGCGTATAGTGAGGCCTCGAATCAATGCATACTTCATGAAGATTGAACCAAGTCCCCAGGGTGGTGAATCCAGATATAAGAATTACAGGATATTACCGAATACTGTAAAGTCTCTAGCTGTCTCTTTGGTAAGTCGTTAGTGTAATTAGGATCAGAAAACAAATATTTGTTACCTTGTTTCAGAGGTTTTCTCCATCAAGTATTGACGATCTCCGACTCACTTTGGTTGAGCAAGCAATTCACGAATCTAGTGCCACTGATGAAGAAGAAATCGATGTAAGTACTTCTTCGCACAATCAATTATGATACTTCTTGAATGAAACAGTAATGATTGTTATTGATGTATCCATGAGGAGATTCTCATGGATAAACAAGATATTAATGATGCCGATTCGTCTTCGGAAGATGGTGAGAAAGAGAATTCTCAAGACTCGGAGCCGAATGAAGGTAATAATGCTCCTAATGGTGACACCGACAATATTGATCCCTCAAACGGTTTAGAGGCCACTCAAGTAAGTATCCATCTTGTATTTTCTTCATAGAATTATAAAATTGTTGATTTTTGAATGAATGAATGAGAACCCATATGAACGAACGAAAATTTTTGTCGAAATACGTCACTAGAAAATTTAGAATCAGTCTTTTAGAAAAAACGTTGTAGAATCTTCGTCAGACATTAGATTTTTACGATCTACCCCAGTTTTCTTATGCCCAGTAAATTTCCTAGCTTCGTTCACCAAAACCACTAAAGATGTTACCAAGTTTTTCTTATCAAATCAAGATGAATCATCACAAAGAACATACCTTTCTTCCAATTTCTTTTCTAGGATAAAATCTCTAGTACAAATTCTTTCAAAGGTCTTATAGCAATCCTTATTAACAAAGATGATCCTAGGTTCTTCTTTGAAATCAAGTTCATAAACCTCCTTAGATTTAGGTCCTTTACTAACACCTTTAGTTTTTCTCATGCTTGTTAATTAAGAAAATTCAAAGTAGAAGAAAAATATGGATCTTACTTGGAGAACTCTTTTGTAGATGATTGCTTAATCAAAACTCCTTATTTGACAAACCTTATTGCTATTAAGAAAATAAGACAAAAAAAATCATGAAGAACCTACCTTCAATTCAAGATGACATCGCACGGGTTCGGAAACACTAACTCAAACTCAATTCCCTTTCGTGACCGTGAGGAAGAAGAAGAGGAAGAGGAGTACGCGTACCCTTTTAAAGTACACTGTAATGGGCTTTTACCAGTTCGGGTGCGGAAACCCATAAAATTTAAGAGAATTGTACATATTCCGTTAGATGTACTTAATCATACCAATTATGATTTCCAAAGCAATTCGAATATTTGAAATTAAAATATATAAATTTATTAAATGATTAATATTATTCTTAGCCCAATGAAAGAATTTCAGAGTACATGAGATATTGATATTCACGTGATTAGAAGTGTTGTATTTTATTCTGACCTTATAACACCATGACATTAGAGCCAACTCAAAAGTATGTGATGTTTAGATCAAGATTGATTACAAGAGCCTTCTTTTATCCAGGGTCAATTACCACATAATCAGAATTTCAGAAACTTGATAGATACATCAGGGAACACAAAATCAGTATAAACAAAAACATACCTTTACTACTGCTTGACCCATATCAAGATAGTTACATGATGGGATGATGCCAAGATCTTGTTAACAACAGGTTGGATGAGCAAAATTCTCACAAACCATTCTGGATTGACTGTCTTCCAGTTTTGTTTCCCTCAAGGTTATCAAGAGATGATTTTCCGTAATCATCAGAAGTGCAAGTTTTCTTGACAGTATCTGGAAATTGTGAGCACTTCCCATTACTCATGATAATTGCAATGTTATCCAATAACTTAAAAGTTTTTTCAAAAGCTATAAAGAGATCTTCGTCTATAGACCCTCTTTTGTTCATTCCTTAAAGAGATTATTTAACAATCTTTTAATATAATGTAGCTTATTACTTTTAACAAGATGTTTCTGTTTTTCACTTTTGCATTAGATTCTTTATTTTTCCTGTAGATTTTTTTCTTCAACCAAGGCATTGGTTGTATCGAGAGTACTCTGAAGAATGGACGTTCTTGAAGAGAGTAAGCTATGAAAAATCTTCAAGGAATTCTGGTGTACGTTACCGGTGAACAGAAATAGTTTCCCAAAGTAGTTTCCCATGAAAATATACTTTCAGGACCAAAAAACACAAACTTATTAGGTTTACCGTATTTGTCTGCTTTGATACCAATTGAAAACGCGGGGGTACCAAAATACACCACCAACTTTTTCTTAGGCAACCTGTATGGACAAACTTAAATATAATTCTGATAGTTCAACTTAATGAATCTCAATCAAGGAATAACATTTGGAGTTATATATCCTTCTCTCACAATCAAAAATTTTACAGAGACAAGTCCGTGAACCTTATTTGTGTATGAGTATGATTTAAAAGATCAATTTCCAAGTATCAATCAAGTCGTTTCCAACTAACAAGGATGCATATATCTACTTTGATTGATTAACGTACAACCTGTGATATTTCAATTATAAAGATAAGAAATATAATGCGGAAAAAGTAATAACACAAACACCAGAAGTTTCGTTAACGAGAAAACCGCAATGCAGAAAAACCCTGGGACCTAGTCCATATTGAATACCAAATCGTATTAAGCCGCTACAGATACTATCCTACTACCAATTGACTTCGGACTGGAATGTAGTTGAGACCGAATTAAACCCTCACAAAAATTCAGTAACAGTCACGCTCCTTGCACCTCTTGAATCCCAGCAGGACTCTGTGCAATTGATTCCCTTAGTTGACGTCCTTTACAGCCTAAGAGTTTCTTCAACTCAATTGAAGACTTTAAACCAATCTGCCTCCCACAGATAAGCCTATATGTGCGGTTTCCTTTTTGATCGTAGATCAAGGTGAGACTGGAAATCGATAGTAATAGACCAAGTATAGCTAACCTCAAAATTCGGACTTGTGGATCAACAAAGTCTGAGACGAAGAAAACTTTGATGATTTTTATCTATTTTGATTGATTGGAGAAAGATCAACGATAAAATCAAGATCAGGATACTCGAGCTATCAAGATAAATGATAGTTGGACCTGGCTTCACGAATCCCTATGAAGTCTTTGTAGTCGCTAAACCCTAAAAGGGTTTTAGAAAGAGGACGACTCTAGTTTAAAACTAGGACACACAAAAAAGTAGTGTCGGTATTCAAAGATCCTAGTTGTTTAAGGTTCCCCTTTTATTGACATTCAAAGCATAAGTTTCTTTCAGATTTAAGATAAGATAACTTTGGAACCAACTTACCATTATATGAATCTTTGAATCTGATTAACATAACAAGATATACACTCTAGTTAGGATGAACTGTAATCGAACCGTGTACAATGACCACGTTCACGAATGGTTAGTCGAAACTATCCAACTGAACTATAAGATTGAGCATTTTCATATAACGCTTAAGACTTTACCTTGAGTCACAATTATATGATCAAATATGTCTATAATGTTTTTAGAGATTAGTCAAACGCTAATTATCTCGGAGAAATAATTTTATGAGCATATGAATTTGATCGACAAGGTAAGTAGGTGTACTTAAAGCTTGTTCATAAACATATTTGTCATAGTACGTGTACCCTTAAGACAAATTAAAATTCCAGAATATACATAACTTTTCCGGTATGTGTACCTTTATAGATACCATATCGGTTCCAAAACCGACAGTTCTTTTTCAGTACAGTACTAGTTTGCGTATTGTTTCGAGTTCACAGACTTTTAAGGTATTGATACCGGTATGCGTACCAAAGAGCTGTTGTTGACATATAACTACTCCGGCTCCGGATCTTAACAATATTTCCAATTTGTAAGACTGGTATGCATACTATTCTGTATCTAAATTTACAGTAGTTCTATATTTCTCTCTAAATTTATTCGGGACATTCCCAATAACATCAATGACACATACCATTGTTCCAGGCTATTTTCGAATGATAATCTTGAATTATAATTTAGATTATGAACAATAAATTGTTCTTAGCCGAAATTCATCAAGTACGAAAACATCATTAATCTTAGTCATATATTTTGAGGACTAAATACAAGATAAACTTGACTCGAAATTCCTTATATGCTTATGATAGTCTAATTAGTTACGCGACAACGTCTCATAGATAGAAAGATGAATATAACTTGAGAAATAGGTGCTTCATTTTTCACTTACGTTTTGATTAAGAAGTTCTCCAAAAGCTTCGGTTGATCTTCGCCTTCAAACGGTAGAAACATAATGATGGCTGCCGTAATGTCCATTTCTCAACTACACTTCTATCCTAATCCGAGACTTGACTAATTGTAGAATAAAATTCAAGATATGGTTTTGACAACTAAATTTGACAACAAGCTTGAGATAGCAACACTTGTGAGTTCGACCGAGCAATGCTCTAACAGTATCTTCAAAGGGACGCCAGACCACCAGTATCATTCAAAGGGCCCTAAACCATTTGTTATAAGACTCACAGTTTTTTTGATGATAATTCTCAAATTGCTTCATTCATTCATTCAAAAATATATAATACTGAGACACATAATATTTTTACACGGTTGCACCAACTTCCTATTACAATTAAGGGAATAACTTCTTACATAATGGTTATCTAGGGATAATTGTACGCAACAAAAATCCTAAACACTAATAAATTCCTAGTTTAATGACTTAAGACTCATAACTTGAGATAATAGACGTTACAATTTAAATCCTATTGAAACTCAAAACTAATATTATAAAGAATAAGTAACACGTAACATTCCTTTCCCCTTAAAACAACTCTTGTCCTCAAGAGTTATTTAAGATCCAGTATCCAAATCCTAAACCTTTCGTCACATTTAAAGCATAATCTTTTTTCACGGTGTTCCTTAAGTTCTGTCTAGAGAAGTTTCTTAATCACGGGGCCTGTAAAATCAGGATTTTTCACGACACCTCCAGTATCGTATAACATGCCAAACCCAATTGCAGCAAACAATAATTTCTTTTTGCAAGCTTAGACATATGTTCTGATACTTTTTTCAGACCACTCACAATACAAACTACCTGTTGAGTTTCTGACAACTTACCTGCCCGAATCAACAATTTCTCGAACTAAATATGATACTCCTTCACAACACCTGTTTGTTGTAGCTTGGTCAAGTCATCGAAAAAATCTTGGTATTGAGTTGCACCATACCTGCTAAGAACACGCTTCTTAAAATACTCACATATTGTTATAGGAGTTTCTTCTTTTTTGTATGTGCAACCATAAATAAGCATCATTTTCTTAATTTAACGAAGCTATTGGAACCCTTTCTGAATCCGTAATTTCATCAAAATCAAAGAACTGTCCTGAAATACAACTTGTTGGATCTTCAGTACCACAAAACTGAAGGAACTTTAATTTTGTAAAATAATTTTTTGCATTGTGTGTAGAATCTTTTCTTGGATTATTATTAATATTATCAGATTCATCAGCACTTCTCTTGCCTTCCATGTCATTAAGTTTATCCAAATGGAATTAAAATATTTAAACAATCCTTTCATATTTTTGACAATATTTTCTTTTTATGTTGTTATGGTTTTGGCTTCATCCTCCAATTTCTTTAACATGTTAGTGTCCTCCATTGGTGGCTCTGGATACCACTACTTATGTGCTTACGTAACAGATGAGTTTTGTTCGAGGGAAACTCCCAAAAAATCTAGTGATCACATTAGAGTGCGATCAAACTTTGCGAGAGAATATCTCTAACAAACATATTCATTCCATAATCAAGATAAAATACATAATTTACCTTTATAGGGTTCTTAAATAATCGGTTACTCTAACTATAATTACTAATCTCGTATTACCTTAAATAAAATACGTACATGTAGCATCAGATACAACCTACTTTGTTTTATTTCTAGTTGTTGAATGAATTGTTTGCTTAGTTAAATAATGCCCACACTTTTGATGTTTCAAGAGCCAAGTCGCCACGATTTTAACAATTGTAAAATGACGACCAAATCAGGATCGTCATCTTTTTTATATGCAGACTGAAACCCCTGATAATTCAATTTGTGTAGTTACCAAGGTCGTCATGTTTTTTATGTGCATCCTGGCGATCCTGGATTAGTCATCATGCTATTAAAACTTAAATCAATATGATTTAAGTTGTTTAAACTCTACCATTTCCTAAATGAAAAGAAGATATTAGTCGTCAAGCTGATAACATTTCGAGAATGACAGCCAAGATATAACCATCGTGTTGGGAAACAACTATCATGCCAACCATAACTAGATGAATATAAGTTTTTCCTATAAGAGAATATGGTCTTACCGGTCATGGTAACAAAATTACGACCTTAACGACTTTTTCATGGTCATTATTTTATTAAAATTTAACAATGACCGACTAGTATTGCTTAAATTATACTCTTTACTGGATGAAAACATCTTATAAGTTGGCATGATGTTAACATAAAGATCAGTACAACTATACTGATTTACTCTCCCATCGGCTAGTTTTGTGCAATATCCTATAAATATACTTGTTTTCTCTACCAAATTACACACACCTTGTTTTCATATACTCTACAAAACTCATATCAACATCTACTCTTTCTAACTCACTTCATACCTTTATATACAAGAATGACATCATTTAATTCAAGTGAAGATTTGGCCATACTCAAAACATGGTACAACAAAAGCAGACGTGTAAATGTCCAAGACGAAAGGGTAGATCCCGAAAACTTATGAGGGAGGATATATATCCAGTATGTGCAAGATTATATAAATGAAAAGAGGAAAGATCTATAACAAATTCATAATAGGTACCAAGTTATCCAAAATGGCATAGTTGATTTTGTATCTACCCAACAATGGATCTTTAGCGTTAGCCATTTAAGCTTCTCGATCCCATAATTTTTAAGTATGTTTAGAGTTTCTTTTACATAAGTCAGGCTGTTGGATATTCCATTATAACAACACTAACAAATTAAGTTTGTGCTGGTGTTTTTTATAGGAGGAAGTCGTGAAAATTCACTACTTGTAGGAAAAGGGAGAAGCATTCACATTTGATGAAAGCTACCATTTCATATATTCCAAAATTTCGGAGTTTTCCCCAGACTATATGTCGGGTTTTGATGGAGCGGACTAAGATTCTCTCGATGAAGATTGAGACTTTTAGCGGTTTTGGATTATATTTTGTGGGTATTCTCTATGTTAACCCTCACGAGATTATAATTCTTCCACTAAGGTCACCTCGGGGTTAAAAGGTTTTGTGCACATGCTGAGTAGATTTGTGATGCATAGGAAAGTGAGTTAAATTTTAGAATTTAAATCAATGTACTAACCAATATTTCATAAATAATAAAGATTACATCTTTTTAGTCACAGTTCTGTTGTGTACGTGAAAGGTCCTAATGTTTCAACAATACAAAGCCTGCCGACTAATGAAAGGTTGTAAGGGTTTGGATTTTGCATAATAACGACTTTGACAGAACATATAATACAAATACCAAAGTCATAATTGTGAAAAATCCAAACAATGACGACCTTTGTTTAGTCGACTCATTTATTAACATGTCGACCAATGGGGCATTTTTATACCATTCTCTATATGCAAAATCTCGTATAGTCGTCATGGTATGAAACTCGAAAACATGACCACTTATCTGTTGATGGTGGATTTTCGACGATGGCTGAAATTATAAAATTATTGAAAATGCGGGGTACAACAACCACACCCAAAAAATTCGTTTGGCAATATGAGAGGACTTACTCTAATATACTTTCAAGAGAATCAACTAGACGGTCAGACTCAATCTTGAGAAAGGTATATCAAAGAGTTATATCTCTATTTCTCAATTCAATCTGCAATCAAACTAATAGGAATTTGTTAGCCCGATTGAATATAAAAAATAACTTGGACTGTATCAAAAACCAATATCCAAGTGTCAATCAATTTAATCAACAACCAAGGTTGGATTCCCAATTTATTGAACTTACGCACAACCTGTGATATTTCAATTATAAAGATAAACAATATAATGCGGAAAATAAATAACACAGACACCAGAAATTTTGTTAACGAGGAACCGCAAATGCAGAAAACCCCGGGGACTTAGTCCAGAATAAACACACACTGATTATAAGGTGTTACACCAATTTCATACTACTTATTTGGACTAGATGTAATACCTGCTTTAGTACTAATAAAACTCCAATCACAACACCGATTGTCTTTAGGAATTCTTCTCCTAAATCTTCTAGCAGAACCTAAGGCTCTCTTTAGAAGATACAACAACACGATTGATACGATTCGATCTACTGTTTGCCCAAAACACCGATTTGATTTCCCTTTAGATGTAAATCAAGGTTTTGGAAATCTTGTGTTTATTTTGATAAAAGCAATTACTAGGTAAAAGTAATATCAAACAAACTTGTAGATTAGGGATTATTATACTCTTCAATAAAGGAAGAGAAACCTAATGATTCTACAACAAGAACAACTAGAATAAATCTAGAGATATCTTGTTTAAAACTTCTTAAGGTTTTTTTACGAGATACCTTAATCGAAGTTTTCTTTCTAGCTTCCGATTTGGACTAACAAGTGTTGGTATACGATCGGAAATTAAAATCGATCAAAACCTAGGGTTTATGATCAACATCTCTTGAATGGTTTTGTATCAGAAGGGAAAACCTTATAATAGACAATAGGTGAAAAAACTAGATTACAAGTTCTATAATGGATCACGAAGATTAAACCTAACTTGGCTTTGTGATCCCCAATACAAAGACTTTTATATCACTCTTGTTCACGAAGAACAAAAGACATGGAAAACAACCTTATGAGCTTACACCAATTTTCCAAAGGGGATGAAAAACGTGTAGCACTCACGAACCCTTATTTATAGTGAAAGATAGCTTGAAAGCTAAGCAAAGCTATTTCCCTTTTTCAAGACTCTCCTAAATGTAGGAGTCTTTCCTAAGTTACCACTCTTGCCAAAATAATTAAATAAATAATTAATTAGCAAATATTGTATTTATGTGTCACATTTTAACTTAGGCAGGAATTAAGAGTTATCACAAACACTTTAACATGGTAATCAAGTATGTTTGGATTAATAGCCATCTTGCCCAGATAAGGAAACACCACCAATTTGACTAAAAATACTTCTAGTCACGTAATTGGGCCCAAGTCCGTGAACCGTTACAAGCAGTCCATGGATTGTTTCCTACTAACGAACTGTAACAATTACAACAACACTTATAATTGTTACTTTAATAAATCACTCATAACTTCATCGTTATAACTCGGAATTAAGTGAGCTCATTCACTATAACATGAGAACCTTTCCAGGGATAAAGGTTATTGTCACAAAAGTCGTGGCTCAAATAACCTCGAGTATATATACATAAATGTACATTTACCGTCATATGAGTTGTTCCATAGAGTGAGCATTTGTTTGGATAGATTAGAAAGGTAGAATCGAACAAGAATCCAAATGAAATCAATTACCACATACCTTTGTTGATGAAGTCCTTGTTGATGTCTTATTGTAATCTTCAGTCTTCATCTTTAAGAGTAGTTTTTCTTAGACCTAATCTAGTCTCAAACTATCTTTACTATACTAAAGCAAGAATGCATTTTGGCAAGTAAAATTGACCTAACTTGACATACCAACGCTAGTGGGTTCAACCAAACAATGCTCTAATAATCTCCCCCTTTGTCAATTTTAGTGACCAAACCATTTTACATATGGATTGTGCTCATTACAGCTCCAAAATCCGACATGCTTGATTTCCTTGGTTCTTCAACTATGGGTGTGCTCATCCTGTACTTGTTGAATATCCGTCATAGTATTATTACACAGTATCAAAGTAAAATTGTATCACAACTTTGAAAATAATACTACGGTGATATGTATCACTCCCCCTTAGTCAATACTTCATCTCGACATCAAAACTACCCCCCTTACATAATGATCCGTAAACCATATGTATATGTAGTGTGAACTACAAGATAATTCTCCCCCTTTTTGTCAATATAAATTGGCAAAGGTACGAAAACAAGTGGGATCCTCATGAAATTTTCACAGAGATAATTCATGACCAAAATAAAACATATCAACTTTACTTTAGATGATATCACATAGTCAAAACTTAGTGACTTCATCAAGGAGTTTATTAAGATACAAGTTAACCCCTACATGTTCCACAACTGCTTCTCCCCTTAAAGATATGGCAATTAAGCACAAGTTCAAAAATAACTCTCGCCCATGAAATGTCATTCCCGAAAGAACAACAAGATTGACCTTTCTCCAAGGAGAAGGATTTATATATTGGATTTTAGAAATCCCACAAGGAGATACGAGCTAAGGACCAATCATTGAAAGTTTCTCATGAGATCGTGTTACTAAACAAATAGATTTGTCTCATGGTAACAATACACAATATATAATCATGAAGATCAAGTGTTGTGATCATCTTTTCTAAGATACAAACTTGTATAAACAAGAATTGATATGCTTAGAAGAAAGAATAACCTTTTTCACAAGGATTTACACCAAGAATGGTTACTATAAGTGTATGAAATATATTCTTTGACAATAAAAACCAACATCCAACGGTTTTGGTTATTGCTTCTAACCTGTTATGCTTAAGAATTTTAATCACAAATCAAGTTAGGTAATTAAGAATCATACACGTGGTATTTAACCATATTCATCTTAACCATAACTAGTTCAAATGACTCAAATGAATAGTTAAAGATTTGTTCAATTGCAATAGAAAACACAATTGAAACCAAATCGGTTTGATTCACTCGAATCAATCATGAACATTATAGCCACGATTTGTAAAGATTGCATTCCTTATGATTTAAAAGTTTAAGTACGTGAACTTACCGATTTGACAAAGTGACCAGCTTAAGTATGCGTATGGGTATGCGTACTTAAGCAGCCGGATTTGAGTTTGTTAAGTTTCCAAACTCAGCAGAAATTTTCGGTTCGAAAACTTCCGCCAGTATGCGTACGGGTACGCATACTTAAGGTGACTAGTTTAGGATTTTTTAATTCCCAAACTCAACAGATATTTTTGGTTCAAAAACTTCCGCCAGTATGGGTATGGGTACGCATACTTATCTTGTCTCCTTCACCAATTTGGTATACACACATATGCATACACCTGGTTCTCCGTTTGTGGATTTATACACTAATGTGCGAACACACTATATATGCTTATATCCAAACATGGTTACATTCTCAACTCTTTATTAATTAAAACATTCTTCTATAATGACAATAGTTGTTTTCACACATTATTAGCATCAAAGCAATTTTCAAGATATTGAAATAATCATTATCGAAACATTCCAAGCCTACATCAAATGATTGTATCACACAAACCATGTAAGATGTTACTCAGAAATTTTCACATGATATAAGATGAATTTGGTCAAAGCGAAAGCTTACCAACACATATTTCGAGAAATATGTAAGCGAGTTAGACTCAGCTCGAAACAATAAATTGTTCCACATATTCAAAAATTACCCAACACAATATGTGTGCCCAATTCTTTTGCAATTTTCGCTGCATTTACTAGGGATTCTTGGTGAGGATGCACTTCCAACACAATCAGGTTGTGTTGAGGTGAACAAAATCTTGCTCACCACAGGTATTTGAAACAAAATCATGCATGGACTCTAGGAATTTAACAACTTCCTTGAAACTTCCAATAACTGTTCCTTACCTTTTTAAGACGTTATCCCTTGTCGAACTCTTGTCTGGGAGATCCTTCTTAATAGTACTCGTTGCTTTATTGATCTTCTTTGGTACCCTTTTCTGAGTAGCTTTTGGAGAAACGTATTTCTTTTTATCCCCAATATAATTATGAAACTTCTTGGAGGGAATACTAGAAGAACTGAAATTATGAGTCTCAGTTTTTCTCCAGTTTGGAACATCATATCTTGTCATCTTGACAGAATCAGATCTAGTTTTATCTTGTTTAAGATAATCTGCAATTCCTTTGCAAGTGACCTGGTTTTCCACAATAAAATAAATGCTTAGTAGATTGGAAAATTTTATATTTAGTGTTACCTGAATATGTATGTGCTTGCTTTGGATTTTGACAGAATTTCCTCTTTTCGTCATCGGCAGTTGGTAGAGATCCTTCACTTTTTTCAACCGTGGAAGGTTTTGGTTTAGAAGAATCTTTAGCTCTGACAAATTTTACCTCTTTGCTAATACCATGAGAATCTATTCCTTCATATCCCAATCCTCGTGTATCACGATGAATTCTACATGCTCCCAATATCGAGGTTAATTTTTCTGAGCTGCTATTTCTAGAAAAACTCTCTTTTAAGCTCGAGTTTTCTTCTTCCAACCTTTTGATCTTTTCGAGCGCAATAACTAGATCATTCTTGGATGATTCATAGTGAACTTTGAGATCTTCTCGTTCTGAATCAAATAACAAGTTCATCTCAATTTTCTCCAAGTTATATAGCTTTGCTTGAAGAATATTTTCCCGATCTCGACTTCCGGCAATTTCTTCTTTAAGTATTCGTATTTCGTTGAGATAATCTCTTGCACCAATAGAATCAAGTTAGTCTTGCAAGTCTTTATTCTGACAACGAAGTCTGTCATATTTAACTTTCTCACTGAGTATGCTGCTTTCAGCTTCCGAGAGTTTTGGATGACATTGCTTAAGAAGATTATTAGCAACTGTATCTTTATGGAACACTTCTCGACAGAATCAGAATCAGTATGCGAAAGAATTTTTTCAGAAGCTAATGCAACCTTGCCTGCATACTCTTAGCGTGTTTGCCTGCTTTGATACCAATTGAAAATGCGGGGGTACAACAACCACACCCAACAAATTCATTTGGAAATATGAGAGGACTTACCATAATATACTTTCAAGAGAATCAACTAGACAGTCAGACTCAATCTTGAGAAAAGTATATCAAAGAGTTATATCTATATTTCTCAATTCAATATGCAATCAAACAAATAGGAATTTTCGAGCCCGATTGAATATAAGAAATAACTTGGCGGTAACAAAAACCAATATCCAAGTGTCAATCAATTTAATTAACAACCAAGGTTGGATTCCCAATTGATTGAACTTACGCACAACCTGTGATATTTCAGTTATAAAGATAAACAATATAATGCGGAAAAGAAATAACACAGACACCAGAAATTTTGTTAACAAGGAAACCGCAAATGCAGAAAAATCTCGGGACCTAGTCCAGAATAAACACACACTGATTATAAGTTGTTACACCAATTTTCTACTACCTATTCGGACTAGATGTAATACCTGCTTCAGCACTAGTAAAACTCCTAGCACAACACCGTTTGTCTTTAGGAATTCTTCTCGTAAATCTTCTAGAAGAACCCAAGGATCTCTTTAGAAGATACAACAACACGATTGATAATATTCAATCTTTTGTTTGCACAAAACACCGATTTGATTTCCCTTTAGATGTAAATCAAGGTTTTGGAAATCTTGTGTTTATTTTGATAAAAAAATTACTAGGTAAAAGGAATATCAAACAAACTTGTATATTAGGGATTATTATACTCTTAAATAAAGGAAGAGAAACCTAATGATTCTACAACAAGAACAACTAGAATAAATCTAGAGATATCTTGTTTAAAACTTCTTAAGGTTTTTTTACGACATACCTTAATCGAAGTTTTCTTTTTAGCTTCCAATTTCGACTAACAAGTGTTGGTATACGATCGGAAACTGAAATCTATCAAAACCTAGGGTTTATGATCAACATCTATTGAATGGTTTTATATTAGAAGAGAAAACCTTAGAATAGACAAGAGGTGAAAAACCTAGAATACAAGTTGTATAATAAATCATGAAGATTAAACCCAACTTGGCTTTGTGATCCCCAATAAAAAGACTTTTATCTCACTCTTGTTCACGAAGAACAGAAGACATGGAAAACAACTTGATGAGCTTACACCAATTTTCCAAAAGGGATGAAAAACGTGTAGCACTCACGAACCCTTTATTTATAGTGAAAGATAGCTTGAAAGCTAAGCAATGCTATTTTCCTTTTTTAAGACTCTCCTAAATTTGGGAGTCTTTCCTAAGTTACAACTCTTGACAAAATAATTAAATAAATAATTAATTAGCAAATATTATATTTATGTGAATAAATCACATTTTAACTTAGGCAGGAATTAAGAGTTATCACAAACACTTTAATATGGTAATCAAGTATGTTTGGATTAATAGCCATATTTCCTAGATAAGGAAACATCACCAATTTGACTAGAAAGACTTCTAGTCACGTAATTGGGCCCAAGTCCGTGAACCGTTACAAGCAGTCCATGGATTGTTTCCTACTAACGAACTGTAACAATTACAACAACACTTATAATTGTTACTTTAATAAATCACTCATAACTTCATCGTTATAACTCGAGTGATTCTTGGCTCATTGAATTCGTAAGCTCATTCATTATAACATGAGAACCTTTCCAGGGATAAAGGTTATTGTCACAAAAGTCGTGGCTCAAATAACCTCGATTGTATATACATAAATGTACATTTACCGTCATAGAAATTGTTCCATAGAGTGAGCATTTGTTTGGATAGATTAGAAAGGTAGAATCGAACAAGAATCCAAATGAAATCAACTACCACATACCTTTGTTGATGAAGTCCTTGTTGATGTCTTATTGTAATCTTCAGTCTTCATCTTTAAGAGTAGTTTTTCTTAGACCTAATCTAGTCTCAAACTATCTTTACTATACTAAAGCAAGAATGCATTTTGGCAAGTAAAATTGACCTAACTTGACATACCAACGCTAGTGGGTTCAACCAAACGATGCTCTAATAATCTCCCCCTTTGTCAATTTTAGTGACCAAACCATTTTACATATGAGTAAGTTGTGCTGAAAGTTGAAGGAGTAAGTGAAGTAGTGAGTGGACAATCAACCAAGTCTCCCATGCAATGTGGAACTGATTCAACCATGAATTCTCACTTCGCCATTCTTCCACTCTTCAACCGTCACCACTTACTAGAGACCAATGTGTTACCTACTTCTGCAATAAATAGGTTCTTCAATCTATGATTTAAGGATCAAATCGAGCTCAATCGAATTGAACTGATCATAACTAACCGTAATCTAATTTATGACAGTCTATCATTATAAAACACGCAGAAGCCTTTTTATCGATCTAACATAAAGAATTCAACACATCCACAATCCATCAATTACCATTGATCTCACACATTCTCAGCTTCCCTCACATCCCTCTTTTTGAACGAATTGACTCTCGAATGACCATTATTTTGGTTTAGGCCGAAGTCTTGTAGATTGGTCTCTCGAATTCAAATACTCATGTGCAGTACATATGTTAAAGGTTTTAGACGATTTGCTTAATCGAGGATACGCCTACTCCATAATTCTCCACCTGTACTGAAAAACCAGTAAATCATTTTTACCCAAAAATCAACAAATTAGCGACCACAATGGGAGATTAATCTCTCGGTTGCAATCTCAATTCGTCAAAGATGGTTGATCTTAGGTCAAGCTCAGTTACCAATCCCAACCCTAACTGAAACAATGCTAGCACCAGCCATAATGGTGGTACTCCGGTCACTCACCCAATTTCCAATAATGGTACCACTGATACCATCCATCAATCCAGTAGTACCGATGTTGATACTAACACCAACACCAACACGGTTAACAATTCTCTTTTCCGCATGATCCTGAAGAAATCAGAAACGATCCACCTACCATAGCTGATCTCATGAAGACGCAAGAAATTCTTGCCAAAAATCAAGTGGATATGGCTACAACACAAAAAAAGTTGTGCGTTTATCTCAAAACTCTCACAAAGAAGCTGTCACCTGAGCAAACCCAACGCCAGACGGAGAAAGGAAAAGCTAAGGAAACGTCCACAACTGATGAACTTGGAAACTCCGCGATCCATATTTTAGAAGATGAAGAACTCCGCAATGTTGCAGATAATCAACCAGCGAAAGAACAATCAAGTTTCATCACTCGTGAAAATTTGGAGCTGAAAAGACGAGGGTACCCAATACACCACATTCTTTTTGTTTCAACCTATAAGTCCTCTACCGAATGTGATCGTCTATGGACAGAGTCGAGACAATACGATAATTCGGTTCACACTTTGTGTGATCGTCTATGGATACGATATCGTGACAATACGACAATAAAATAACTTGTGTGATTGACTATTGATACAATATCGAGACAATACAACAACGAATTATGTTACTTGATAATAGGTTCGGTAATAACCAAACTCTATAGGATCACTATCAAGTAATGCGGAGTTGACGTATATGTGTACTTTACTTTATTATAATAAACAATTATAATGCGGAAATAAAAGTAAAAGACACAACAAGAATTTGTTAACGAGGAAAACCACAAATGCAGAAAAACAACGGGACCTAGTCCAGTTTTGAATACTCTCATAATTTAGCCTTTATACAAGATCTAAACCAACTTCGTATAGTTGGGACCAAGCATACTACCCCTAGCTACTTAGTTCCCTCATTATCCCTGCGCCTTCGACTTCTAGAGTCACGCACGCGAATAACAAGTCCTTCGGAGCGTATTCCAAACAGAAAAGGAAGAATCTGTTTGGTAACCACTCTAATCAATCTTTGCTACAAGATATAGATGAGTTGATGACAAAGGCTCTTCTGTTTAATCTAATAAACTCCCTTATCTGGTTAGATCAATCTATCCAATAACTACCAAAGTAGTCAAGTTTAGATTCACACTCCATCAAAATAAATCTCAAAGAGATATATTGAGAATGTCGATTTCACGCAACTAATCAATCGAATAAATCCGATTATAGTTGGATCCCGGCCGATCAAGGTTTGTACACAAAAATTCACAAGATATGAAAAACAATAAATAATCTTCTGTGTCTTCAAATCTTCTTTAATATTCAATAACCTTCACAACCCACTTGAATCTCTTGCGATCAATCATACACAGAGAGGAGTCTGTTAACAATGGATTATCACAAGATGTCTTTAGATCTACAAATAGTTCTAAAGATCCCGTCGATACTTCGATCTAGTTTGAGCGAATCTTATATCAGAAGATAAGATTCTCAAGAATAAACAAACTAGGTGGAATCAATGTTTCAACAACCGTTAGTCAATCAAATCGATCAGAAACTAATAACACTGCAATTATCTATGTTAGAGCACTGCTCGGTCGAACTCGCATGTGTTGCTATCTCAAGCATGTTTGTCAATGTTAGTGATCAAAACTATAAGTCTTGATTTCTAGCCTATTTATAGATGTCTCGGACTAGGACATAAATTGTGTAGTTGAGCTTCGTTTTCATGGCGTTCATCATTTGAAGACGAATAACTACTAAGGGGAGCATGTGGAACTTCATCGACAAAAGGTTTGTGGAGACTTAAACTCATCTATCATTTGGAAAGTCTATTTCTACTTTATCTCCTATATCGAGACATAAGTCGCATTACGATATAGTTTTTTATATACACATTTGAGATTTCGAGCTGAGTTTAACTCGCTTACATATTTCTCGAAATATGTGTTGGCAAGCTTTCGCTTCGACCAAGTTCATCTTATATCATGTGAAAATTTCCGAGTGAAATCTTACATGGTATGTGCGATACAATCATTTGGTGTTGTCTTGGAATGTTTCGTAATGATTATTTCAATAAATTGAAAATTGCTTTGATGCTAATAGTGTATGAAAACGGCTATTGTCATCCTCTAAGAAAGTTTCAATGATCGAAATAAGAGTTTAGAACACTTAACCATTATTAGATATGTCATGTTGTGTACTCTTGCACATATGTAATCCATGTCCGGGAACCATAGTATGCGCACCCGTTTGTGTACCTGTTGGTTTGAGAAATCCGGGAACCTAAGTATGCGTACCCGTTTACATACTAGCGTACAAGTACCTGTCCGAGAATTTCTGCTGAGATTTGAATTTCGCGTACCCATTTGCGTATTGGCGTAACTCAATATTAGTCCGGGTATTTCAAGCATGCGTACCCGTTTGCGTACTTGAAGGTTAAAGTTCAAAAATCGTTTTTAAACATAAACATAAACATGTATATAATAAGGAATGCAATCTTTGCAAACCGTGGCTATAATGTTCATGATTGATTCGAGTGAATCAAATAGATTTTGCTTCAATTGTGTTCTTGTATAATTCTATGAAAATATAGCAATTGATCAACTCTTTAACTAATTTCATTTGAGTCATTTGAACTAGTTATGGTTAAGATGAATAAGGTTGATATGAAAGTAATCATATGGCTAACCTCAGTTAACTATTTGTGAACCAACATGGTGTACACATTTAGGTACGGTTACATAAACCTAAATAAGGGTACATTTCATTTATATGTAACAAGCTAAGTTCGATCTAACGGTTGAAAAATATTAGCTTGGTTGAATCAGGTTTTTCATTTAAAGGTGAATATTGAATGCTTTGTTACCAAGGTAACTTGGATTGCAACCCCTGATTTGAACTCTATATAAAGGAGAACTTAGCAACTGGGAAACCTAATTTCCACACCTCTTGTGTGTTATTAGTTGCATAACTAGTGTCGATTCTCCTTTAACCTTAGGTTTCTATCGAGACCTTGTAGGTTAATGACTTCAAAGAATTCATTGGGATTGTGAAGCCAGTCCCAACTATTTTCTTTGTAGTTGCGTGTTCTGAACTTTCCTGATTCCATCGTATTGAGTACAGTTGAAATAATTGACTCGAGATTAATATCTATGATAGGAAAGATCAAAGTAATCACAAACATCTTCGTCTCATTGTTTGTGATTCTACAATATCTTGCTTCGCTAGTCGATTAAGATTATTGTGAGGTGATTGATAATACTAGGTTATTCTTCGGTAATATAAGTCGGGTTTATCAATTGGTTCTTGTTCACCTTGATTTATCAAAAGATGGAACAAAACTCTTGGGTATTTCTGTGGGAGACAGATTTATTCAATCCTATAGACTTTTCTTTGTGAAACAAATTTGTTTATCAAGACTTCGACTTTGGGTCGTAGCAACTCTTGGTTGTGGGTGAGATCAACTAAGGGAATCAAGTACGTAGTATCCTGCTGGAATCAGAGACGTAAGGAAAGCAATTGTACTTTGAATCAGTGTGAGATTGATTAGGGTTCAACTACAGTCCAGTCCGAAGTTAATTGGTAGTAGGCTAGAGTCTGTTGCGGCTTAATACAGTGTGGTGTTCAATCTGGACTAGGTCCCGGGGTTTTTCTGCATTTGTTTTTCCTCGTTAACAAAACTTCTGGTATCTGTGTTATTTCTTTCCCGCATTATATTTTGTTATATAATTAAAATATCACAGGTTGTGCGTTAAGTTCAATCAATCAAAATATCCTACCTTGGGTTGTTGATTTAAATTGATTGACACTTGAACATTGTTCTTTGGTACCGTTCAAGTTACTCCTCTTATATTCATCGGGCTTGCAGATTTATATTTGCTGATTGCGGATTGAATTAAGAGTTAGAGATATTAAAACTCTTTGATATACTTCTCCCTAGATTGAGTCTGACTGTCTAGTTGATTCTCTAGAAAGTGTATTTGAGTAAGTCCTTTCATATTGCCAAACTAATTATTGGGTGCGGTTGTTAGACCCCCGTATTTTCAATTGGTATCGGAGCAGGCAAACACGTTAAAGACCTTATAAGTTTGTGTTTGTAGCGATCTGGGGATGGACGATATTGTCTCTGATAAACGCATCACCAGAAATAAAAGTTATGTTTCTTTGAGGTCTGTTAAAGATAAATATTTTTCAATCTCGAATATAGAAGAACCTTGTGTTCCAAGGAAACAGACGTACATTGACAAATGTTTTCCTGACTACCTTACTGATGAGTCTAACTCTGAAGTTGAGGAATGCAGCCAAAGAGAGTGCAGTGATTATAAAACTTGTTAAAATCCAGGATGACGATGTCAACCGATTAAAACATAAAGTCAATGTCCTTGTTGGTATGGTAAATGAGCGTGACTCTCATCTAAAGGCTCTTCAAGAAGAAAATTTCTCAGTATGTTCTTCACGAACTCTACTTGAGGAAAAACTCAAAAAGGATGCTTTAGAAATTGAACACCTTTTAAGTAAACTCTCCTTTCAAGGGTGTTCCAAAAAGTCCACCATACCAATTGCTTCTGATTTAACTGTAATAGAATCTGTTTCAGAAGTAAAATCAAAATCCCTTCCTATTGACAATGATGTGCATTTGTCCTCCTCTAATCAAGGAATATCTACATCACACAGAAGGAAGTCTCCCAACGATGGTGTTAAGACTGCTCTGTCTAATCACTCATGTGATCAGAAAGTGTGTCTCTTTTGTAATTCAAAAGGGCTTGGTGAACAAAAGAGGAACTCGAGGTTGAATGACAATTCTATTATTCGTCTCCAACACACCTTAGATTTAATTCTGAAAGGTGTAACTGACATTCGTATGTATAAACCTATCGGTTTTAGTACTCACCCTGTGTACCCCACCGGGAAAGTCAGTTCGATGTGTTCCTCAAATGTTCAAGTGAGAACCAGTCTTCCTAAACCATCTCGTCGAAGAAGAACTCATAGATATTCTTCAATTAAGAAGGGAGATTATGGTGTTCATGATGTGAATAAGGTACCAGAAGAAGGAAGCAATAAGATGGAAGCCAACCTAAAAAGGATAATTGAAGGGTGTAAAGATATCATCAACAGGCTGACAAGTCCCTCTGTAAATCCTTCAGGTAAGAATCATCACTATGCGTCATACTTTGATGATAGTCAATCTTATGATAACTTCTCACATCATAATGGTTTTCCTCCAAAGACCAAGAAAAAGAGGTCTAACCAGAAACAACGTTTATTTGATGAGCTCAAGGCTCAAACTTGTGTTAATTAATCATAAGGTTGAATTCTCACTCTCAATAAAAATCCTGACAGATTGAGATATATTTTTCATCTTGATGGAAAAATGTTTTTCTGATTTTCTATGCTATTCTCTTATCGTTTTTAGCTGGATGATCATTCACAAACATTTATGCTTAAGTATTTGTACTTGGTTTTTGTCAATTTGTGACCTTAAATCTTTTTGTTGTGTCAAAACTGCTACTCTTACTCTAGAAATTGTTCTCATGTATGAATACAATTTTTATTGAGCTAAGATCTGTGAGTCTTCCAACATAGGCAGACATTATCATTGTATAGTTGTATTTTTTTAGTACTTCTCCTTTTTGAGTTGTTTATGAATAATTGGCCAAGCTCGTGTTTGTACGGGTATCCTTGTTTCATGTCACGAACCGACGTTGGAAACCCTAACCTCAGGGTTTCTGTGAAACCATTTAAATACCAAACCCATCTGTTGAAAAGTACGCATACTCCAGGCTACTTTTTGTCAAGAATGGCATCACCTTCAGGAACTTGTTATTTCCAAGAGGTTTTCTTGATAAGGTTTTTGGTCTCACACTCGAGGAGAAGGAAAGAAGAACTATCGTAGAAGTTAATGACACATCTTCTCAATCTCCTAATAACTTGTCAGGTATTGAGGATGATGAAGATATTTCTAATGAAGTTGTTCAAAACTTTATCGAAAACCTTAACGATGCAAAACGGTTGCTTGTTAACACTCTAACATAGCTAGATGGGTTAAAAACTGAATTGATAGAGGTCAACACCGAACTTTCTCTAATGAAGACACGACTTAAGGATCGTCTAAATGTCGTGTCTGAAGATGCTGTCAATTATGTCTGTTACAAGCTTGAAGGTCTTGGAACCAGTGAAGCTTCCGTACCGGAAATCTGATTATCACTTGTGATTGCTCTTTGATTTTAGAGTTGTTTTTGTTTTAAGTCTAGTAAATATTCTTATGAGAATTTATTTCTTGTGTTTTTAGAAGAATAACTAGGGTTTGGAATAGCCATTATTATGAGTACACATAGCTATGTCCAATGTTTTCATCTTCATGTTTTTAGATTTATTTATTTAAATTCTAAGTTTTTTGAAAGATGATTTTTGCAATTTTAATTTTTATGGTTTTACATATTACAAATTATTGTGGGATATGTTGTTTACGTTTGTGAACCAGTGACTGTCCCATACTTGTTCAAAAGTTATCTCAATTATGTCGGTATGAAAGTATTGATAAAAGATAGAATTAACTTTTGATTTACAAAAGTTAAAGCCTTTTATGTCATTATTTGATGGAAGAAAGGATAAAACTTTTGTTTACAAGGATTATGTCTATTGTATGTCATTGTGCAAATAGTGATGGAAAATAAAATGAATCCTTGTGTATTCCGCAGTATTGGTCGATCTCCGATCCACATTTTTATGCACATGTTGTGTTGCTCTGTAAGTTCTCTTATGACGAGCATGACCAATTGAGTTGATCATTTTTGTGGTTGATTCAATTGAGATTTTTTTGGATACAAATTCATGTTTTCATGTGATTTGGTTATGTCCAAAGAAATCCTTCTTTTCTTGTAAAAGCAAGGTCGCCTTTGTTATTCTTTCGAGAATGACATTTTATGCGGGAGAGTTCTTTTTGAACTTGTGCTTATGTGCCAAATCTTTGTGGGGAGTGCGGTTGTGGAATATTGTAGGGGTTATCTTGTATATTTATAAAATCCTTGATGAATGCATTTAGCTTCGTCTTTATGATTACATATAAATAAGTTGGTATGCTATTCTCTTTTGGTCATGAAGTATCCCTATATAAATTTCATGAGGATCCCACTAGTTTTCGTACCTTTTCCAATTTATATTGACAAAAGGGGGGAGAATTAATGTGTAGTTTTATACTACAAGTACATATGGTTTACAGATCATTATGTAAGGGGGAGTGGTTTTCATGTTGAGATGAAGTATTGACTAAGGTGGAGAAATACATATCACCATAGTATTGTTGTCAAAGTTGTGATACAACTGAACTTTGATGTTGTGTAATAATACTATAACACTGTATAACAATGATTGAGAGCATTTGTTTTCTCATTGTTATCGCTACGGATCTTCAACAACTATGATGCTGAGTTGAACATGTTTAGAATCATGGAGTACTTGGAAGTGACGAAGTTTTCGAGTCGTGTTGAAGATGTCAAGGAGATCAAGCATTTGGATGAGAATCTACAAATTTTTATTTATTTTGTAATCCATATGTTTGATAGTTTTGTCACTAAAATTGACAAAGGTGGAGATTGTTAGAGCACTGCTCGGTCGAACTCGCATGCGTTGCTATCTCAATCATGTTTGTCAATGTTAGTGATCAAAACTAGGGTTGTCAACGGGTCCGGGTCCTCCCGGGTAGTACATGGCCCAGAACCGGACCCCACATATCAGCGTCGGTTCCGGGGCCGGTTCCATAATGTGTTGGCCAAGAAACGGACCCAGTGAAGGACACGGGTAATCACCGGGTCCGGGTACCCATCGGGTAAAAAACAAACTTATATGACTTCCCAATTTTATGACTCCTGTGTCCTCAAAAAGGATTATTCATCACCTGAAAAGTGACCATTTTAAAACATACATACGAAAATAGAGTAAACTTGAGCTTAGAATCCTTAGATTAGGAAAATTAAAGTTATTTTCCTGGATACAAGTAATAATCTGCTATTATATATAATAAATACAAAAGTTGGCAGAAATTTTTTTAGCCGATAACTACAAGTAACGCCAGCCCTAATATAGCCTGTCGTATTATAACCAAAAAAGTTGACAGACATATAATTCTATAAAGTGTAGAATCCCCAAAAGATAAATGCGTTTCCTTCATAAGTACATAAACAAAAAATAAGGATGTAGTTCGCACTTCGCATGTTCTTTGGCTATGCCTATACCAAAAAGAAGTTCCCACCAGTTCAATAAAGATTTCACCATCATATTCCCAATTGTTCCTGTAAGAGAAACAAAAACAGTTAATCATATTCCCAATTTTTCCCAATTCAGAAACCACCTCAAAATTATAATCACGAAATCACATTCTCTACCAAGTTTAAGGAAATACATTACGTAAAGAGGAGCCTATTACAGAAGATCCCAAACAACAACACACCTGTCTTCTATATCGGTTAGCCAATGTGCAATGAAAACTACACCAAGTAACTCTGGGCTCTAACTAACATAATTATATGGATTTAAAATTTAAACGCAATCGAAATGAACCAAGTAACTCTAGGCAGTAGCAAAAATCTATCAAAACACAATCAAATTTATGCATTTCAAGGTTAATTGGTTATTTTACCTTAAATAGATTGAAAGTTTCGTAATCCATAATAGGAACTTCAAAAAAAACAAAATATATATACTCTTCTTCTTGTCCGTCAGTTAGACAATGTGCGATGTTGCATCATCATCGTCTGACTGGAGCTCATCAATTTCCTCCAAAAGAGTCTGAAGTGAAGTATCACCTAACCCAATTCCCTCATCTAACACAATAAAATAGTTAGTTGACGTACAAGAACCATAGTAAATGAATCACTAACCAAAATTGATATAATAGCAAACATGAATTGAATATGTTACTTACTCTTCAGCGCACTTCTTATCCAATCTTGTATGCATATAAGAGATTTAATTGTTTTTAGAAGCATTGAAGAACGGAATTTATCTACAACTCTACCACTTTTGCTGAAAACAGATTCAGAAGCCACCGATGATGCAGGAATTGCTAATATATCACGATCTATCAGTGCTACAATTGGATACGTTGGTTCATGAAATTTCCACCACCCCCAAAACATCAAAACTAGAATCATTCAGATTAATACCACTTCCTTTTCTAATAGGGTGAACATCAGCTGATAGGTATTTCTCTAGATCTGTGCGAACAACGTCATGTTGTGAACTTTCTTCCATAAATGTCGTCAAACCCTTCCTTCTATAAGTAAAAGAACTTTGAGAAGCTGAAGTACTACCACTACTACCAACTAAAACCGAATCTTCCATGTTGACTTCATTTTTCGGAATGTTTGCTGAGTATACATGAGCTGAAGAAGCATAATGTGTTGCATATTCATTATACAATATTTTCAAGACTTCCATAACTTCTAACTTCTTCTCCTCGCTGTTACCAGGATATATTAATGGGAAATAGTAATCCAATAATTTCATTTTAAACCGAGGATATAAAATGGAAGCTATTGCAAATGTTTTACTAGTGAGTTTCCAATATCTTTCAAACTTTTTCATCACATTCATTGCCATTTTTGAGATTAATGCATCATTAGAATCACACCACTCACGAATTTCTAAATACAAAGAATAAGCAGTATCAAAATAACGATTAACCGTCACGTATGATGTACCTGAAAAGAGAACGGTGACTTCATAAAATAGCTTCAAGCAAATAAAAAGACTGCTTGCATTCTTCCAGTCTTCACCCGTTAGAGCAACATTAAGAAAATCAAGTTCAATTTTCGCAAACCGGTTAAATGCTTCCCGAAATAGAAGTGTTGTTTCAAGCATCAGATAGGTAGAATTCCACCTTGTATCAACGTCTTGAATCAACTTTTTATCAGGAGCATTTACTTGCAAGCAAACTTCTCGAAATTTTTGTTGTCTTTGTGGTGAACCTCTAATAAATTTCACTGAATTTCTAATTTTCTGTATTTCTTCTTTAATTTGCAGCATCCCATGATCAACAATAATGGCAACTACATGAGCAGAACATCGAACATGGAATAATTATCCATCCAAAAGTAATCCATTATCTGGTTTTAGTTGATCAAGAAGTTCACTTACCACTACTTTGTTGGTTGAAGCATTATCCAACGTAATTGAAGCTATCTTCCTATCTATATTCCACTTGTACAACTGCTCCATCAGTACCTTCGCAATGTTAACTCCAGTGTGTTTCCCATCCACAGTGTTAAAACATAAAATTATCTTCTGAATTTTCCATTCTTCATCAACATAATGAGTTGTCAAAGCCATATAACCTTTATTATGAGTAGTACAAGTCCATATATCAGTAGTAAGGCTTATGCGACTCTGTACCTTACTAAAAATCTCGTACAAATGATTTTTTTCCATTTGATAAATCTTTATGCAATCTGACTTCGTAGCGTTCCGCTTCACGAGTTTAATATTGGGTTGTAATGAAGTCAGCACCCTTCTAAAACCAATGTACTCTACAAATGAGAAAGGGAGTTCATGAAAGATAATCATTCTTGCAATACAATCACGAGTTACTTCTTGGTCAAACTTAAAGTTTTAAGCAGCTACTAGCACATCTTGTGTTTCACTAGCTTCCAAGAACATCTGTTAATTTGTTGTTGTGTTCCTTTGTACACCACACAATTTTGTAGATGTTTCCTCAAACTACTTGTCCCATTTTTGCTCTCCGCATCAATATTCTTCTTGTAGTGATTGCATTCTCCGTGTGTTTTCCCTTTTATCAATACCTCTTTAAATTCAGCCCAAGCCTTTGAGGTTCTTTTGCGTTTACGTGTAGGTGACGGAACCACATCTGTTGTTCCTGCTTCCATATGATCAGAATCATTAGAATCACTAGAATCACTTGACTCACTGGATACAGTTTCTACTTCTTTCGGCACTGCTGATTTTACAACTTTAATCTTCTTTGCAGCCTTTGAAACGGCAGCTTTAGGAGGCGGCATACCCGGGGATTTCGAAACGGTAACTTTAATCTTCTTTACAGGAACACAATGATCACCAACACTACTTCCTGTTTGTTTTTTCATGTTGCCTCTGCAAGGAAAACCCAACAAACATCTGTATCAGGTGTCATAAAGTATAAACGATAATAAATTTAACAAGTATATACAATTATACAGTAAGAAAAAGATAAATGTTCCAAGCATATACATAAAGCAGAAATAAAATGATATTCAATCTAACAGAAAAAATCAAAAGAGACTAAACAAGTGATTGAATTATGAGAGTCTTTTCTTAAAATGGAGAAATAACATTTCAAGTTTTCAACACACAAAATCATCCATACATGAATAGGTAACATATAACAGCAACAGCAACATCTCCATTAAAATTGAGAAATTGAAAGATACCCACTGACTAACCTTATCACTAGCCATCATTAAACACTTAGGTTTTTGTTTTCTTAACATTTCTAGTCCCACTGTTAAGAAAAAAATTTCACTTGTGAAAATAACAAGGTGCTGGAACTAAATTTATTTGTAATAGATGTTATTTCCTAACATTTCTTAACATATCTCTTCTAAAAATTTTTTTATTGGAATCTCTTCTAAAATCTTACTGTAACAAATTCAAGAGGATTTAATTTCAAAAGCCTCTCAAATCGATTCAATTAAAATCACGCACATCAGTTTAAGAATTTGTAAGAGTAGTATATAATACCTTCCTTTCAGTGAAAGAATTTGAGAAACAAAGGATTTTGATGTAACTCCAGTCTGTAGAAGTAGTTTCCGCTGTAGTAAATGAGTTGAAGGAGAAAGTAGATCGACTGAAATGGGGTGGTGAGGACTTCTCATCCTTCTATATATGACCTAATTTTTGTTGAGCCTTTTACGGAATTAGTCTTTATGAAATACCCGAATACCCGTCGGGTCCTAAGTGGTTAATGGGTCCAATTTTAGGACCCGGAACCGGACCCAAATTCATCGGATCCGGTTCCGGACCCGGGTAATGGGTACCCATTGACAGCCCTAATCAAAACTATAAGTCTTGATTTCTAGCCTATTTATAGATGTCTCGAACTAGGACATATATTGTGTAATTGATCTTGGTTTTCACGGCGTTCATCATTTGAATACGAAGAACTACTAAGGGGAGCTTGTGGAACTTCATCGACAAAAGGTATGCAGAGACTTAATATCATATCGCACTTGGAAAGTCTATTTCTACTCTATCTCCTATATTGAGACATAAGTCGCATTATGATATAGTTTTCTATATATACATTTGAGATTTCGAGATGAGTTTAACTCGCTTACATATTTCTCGAAATATGTGTTGGCAAGCTTTCGCTTCGACCAAGTTCATCTTATATCATGTGAAAATTTCCGAGTGACATCTTACATGGTATGTGCGATACAATCATTTGGTGTTGTCTTGGAATGTTTCGTAATGATTATTTCAATAAATTGAAAATTGCTTTGATGCTAATAGTGTGTGAAAACGGCTATTGTCATCCTCTAAGAAAGTTCCGATGATTGAAATAAGAGTTTAGAACACTTAACCATTATTGGATATGTCATGTTATGCACTCTTTCACATATGTAATCCATGTCCGGGAACCATAGTATGCGCACCCGTTTGCGTACCTTTTGGTTTGAGAAATACGGGAACCTAAGTATGCGTACCAGTTTGCATACTGGCGTACAAGTTCATGCCCGAGAATTTCTGCTGGGATTTGAAGTTCGCGTACCCGTTTGCGTACTGGCGTAACTCAATCTTAGTCCGGGTATTTCAAGTATGCGTACACGTTTGCATACTTGAAGGTTAAAGTTCTAAAATCGGTTTTAAACATAAACATTTATATAATAAGGAATGCAATCTTGACAAACCGTGGCTATAATGTTCATGAATGATTCGAGTGAATCAAATCGATTTTGCTTCAATTGTGTTCTTGTATAATTCTATGAGAATATAGCAATTGAACAACTCTTTAACTAGTTTCATTTGAGTCATTTGAACTAGTTATGGTTAAGATGAATAAGATTGATATGAGAGTAATCATATGGCTAACCTCGGTTACTATTTGTGAACCAACATGGTGTATACATTTAGGTACGGTTACATAAACCTAAATTAGGGTACATTTCATTTGTGTTTAACAAGCTAAGTTCAATCTAACGGTTGAAAGATATTATCTTGGTTGAATCAGGTTTTTCATCTAACGGTGAATATTGAATGCTTTATTCCCAAGGTAACTTGGATTGCAAATCATGATTTGAAACCTATATAAAGGAGAACTCTAGCAACTGGGAAACCAAATCCCACACAACCTGTGTGTTACTAATTTCATAACTAGAGTCGATTCTCCTTTAACCTTAGGTTTCTATCTGGACCCTGTAGTTTAACGACTTCAAAGACTTCATTGGGATTGTGAATCCATACCCAGCTATTTTCTTTGTAGTTGCGTGTTATGATCTTGCCCGATTCTATCGTATTGAGTACAATTGAAATAATTGACTCGAGATTAATTTCTCCGATAGGCAAGATAAAAGTAATCACAAACATTTTTGTATCATCGTTTGTGATTCCACAATATTTTGTTTCGCTAGTCGATTAAGATTATTGTGAGGTGATTGATAATACTAGGTTGTTCTTCGGGAATATAAGTCCGGTTTATCAATTGGTTCCTGTTCACCTTGATTTATCAAAAGACGGAACAAAAACTCTTGGGTATTTCTGTGGGAGAAAGATTTATTCAATCCTATAGACTTTTCTGTGTGAGACAGATTTGTTTATCAAGTCTTCGACTTTGGGTCGTAGCAACTCTTGGTTGTGGGTGAGATCAACTAAGGGAATCAAGTGCGTAGTATTCTGCTGGGATCAGAGACTTAAGGAACGCAATTGTACCTTGAATTAGTATGAGATTGATTAGGGTTCAACTACAGTCCAGTCCGAAGTTAATTGGTAGTAGGCTAGAGTCTGTAGTGGCTTAATACAGTGTGGTGTTCAATCTGGACTAGGTCCCGGGTTTTTTTTGCATTTGCGGTTTCCTCGTTAACAAAACTTCTGGTGTCTGTGTTATTTATGTTCAGCATTATATTTTGTTATTTATTGAAATATCACAGGTTGTGCATTAAGTTCAATCAATTAGAATATCCGACCTTGGGTTGTTGATTTAAATTGATTGACACTTGAACATTGGTCTTTGGTACCGTTCAAGTTACTCCTCTTATATTCAATCGGGCTCACATATTTCTATTTTCTGATTGCAGATTGAATTAAGAGTTAGAGATATTAAAACTCTTTGATATACTTTTCTCTAGATTGAGTCTGACTGTCTAGGTGATTCTCTATAAAGTGTATTGGAGTAAGTTCTCTCAGATTTCCAAACGAATTGTTGGATGTGGTTGTTAGACCCCCGCATTTTCAATATACTTTCCCACCAACGATACTCGTAGAGCTTCTTTATCCTACATAAGTCTTTAAACGAGCGGTCGTAAGAGATTTCACCTAATTAGGATACTTTCCTCTCGGAATAGACGGCTCCACAGAAAAAACAAGAAATGAAGTTCGCCTGGCTCTTAGGATAGTTTGCTAGAAATGCAAACTTAGGTATTTATAGATCAGGGATGTTTGGGCACCAAGGAATTTCCAAAACCAAAAATATTCTCAAGATATGCAATGAATGCTTTTCAAATTTTTCCGAAATCTCTCAATAGAAAATATCCAACTAGTAAATGCACATTACTAATTTTTATTTTCTAGAGCTACACATTAATTTCTGATAATTAATGTATATAAAATCAAAAACCTTAATTAAAAGATTCTTAATTTGTTTCGCACATGATCACCTTGAGTACTAAGGAATATCTTTGAACAATAAATGATAAGAGTTACTGCTCATGTTCAAAGTATGTTGACATCTTTTCACTGCAAATCCTTATTTCATATTTACATGGATTTGCATTCTTGGAGTCGGTTATACCACACTTCCACACAAGTTTATAATTGGTTCACTTTTATTCCAAGACTACTATGTGATTGATTAAATACCAAATCACGTACATGGGTTCAATCGGTTATACCAATCACTAGGATCGATTATACCTACATATAGAAATACTTGTGATCGGCTACACCAGTCACTAGGATCGGTTACACCAATTACAAGGATCTGTTCCATCTACACATGGTATTACTTATGATCGGTCACACAGGTTACCAGGACTGGTTACCAATTACAAGGATCGGTCACACAACACTCGTGATCGGTCACACCAATTGAAAAGGCGAGGGTACCCAAATATACCTCAAGCTAAAACTTTTCCTACCTATAAGTCCTTTCTTCGAAAGTGATTGTCTATAGTATGAGTCGAGACAATACAACTAATCGGTTCAGACTTCGTGTGATCGTCTATGGATACGAGATCGAGACAATACAATAACGAAGTATGTTTACTTGATACAAAGGTTCAGACTTAACCAAACACAATAGGATTACTTATCAAGTAAATAGGAATTAACGTTTGTGTAATTTACTTTAATTATAATAAAACAATTATAATGCGGAAAAGAAAAGTAAATGAAACAACAAGATTTTGTTAACGAGGAAACTACAAATGCAGAAAAACCCCGGGACCTAGTCCAGAATTGAATACTCTCAGGATTAAGCCGCTACACAAAATTACACTAACTTCGTATAGTTAAGACCATCTAACTAACCCTATAGTTCACCTAGTTACGTATGTATTCCCACGCCTCCAACTTATAAATAAGTCACGTACTTGGATCAATCCCTTTGGTTCATATTCCAAACAGTAAAGGAACAAGAAATCTGTTTGGTATCAAATCTATTCAACCAAGTGATATGAATCGGACAAAGGATGTTCCGTTTATCTCAACATAAACTCCTTCGTCAGGTCTAGATCTATCTTATGTTCAATCACCCAAAGGTAATCGATCAAGATTAATCCAACAACACCTTTAATCCTAAGAACCGTGTTGATGCCGATCTACTCAATTAATCAATCCAATCTACCACAAGGATAAACCGATTATTAATTGATCCTCTTTTACCGAAACAAGTATTGTGCACACCAAAGATTGTAAAACCCAAGTCAGATCTTCAATATCTTCTTTGTCTTCAAATCTTCTTAAATCTTCAATAAAAACCTGCACACAATCACTTGAATCTCTTGTGATCAATCACGCACAGAACGGAGTCTGTTAACAATGGATTATCACAAGATTGTCTTTAGAACTAACAACAGTCTAAAGATCCCTCGAAACTATGAACTAGTTTGAGTGAATCTTATATCATAGAGAGAATATTCTCAAGAATAAACAAACTAGGTGCAATCATATTTCAACCACCGTAGTCAATCAAATCAATCGAAAACAAAATAAACCGCAATTATCTAGTTTCCCACCAATGGGTCGCGCTAGACTTCTCAATCCCAAAGAAGACTTTAAACTGAGCACCTAAGATTTCACCTAATTAGATTACTCTCCTCTCCGATAGGCAGCTACACCAGTAACAACAACAAAAGAGTAAATCTGTTGTTACGAAGGATTAGTTTGCTAGAAAGGCAAACTAAGTGTATTTATAGACAAGGAAGTTTGGACACCAAGGAATTTCCAAAATCGAAAATATTCTCAATATATTCATTAAAGCACAAATTCGGTTTCCATAATTCCTGGAAATGCTTTGTCCAAAAATAACGATCGAAATCTCTAGGAAAATCTTATTAGTAAATGCACATTACTAATTCTGTAATTTTCCTACAAAATGAAATTAATAACCTTAATTAAAATTCTTAACTTACTTATGTTTCGATCCTGGGATTTCTTCCCTTAGCCGTTAAGGAATATCTTTGAACAATTAGAAATAAACATTCACAGCACGTGTTCAAAGTTTGTCGACATCTTACTTGTAAGTTCTCTTTCACACTTACAACCTTGAAACCGATTTCCACACTTCCAAACAAGTTTAGAATTGGTTCATCTGACTTTCAAGAACTATGTGATTGATCAAACCAACATTCAATCACAATCATGGGTTTACGGTTCTACCAAAACAAGTTTCGGTTCTACCCATGTGAGTACTACGCATAGTCACACTAGCTTCCCAAAGATTCGGTTGACTAGGTACTAGGATCGGTTCCCCACATATATATGGTATCTAACTTATATGTGTTGCACATGTCCATAGGATCGGTTCCCCTTTGATGTACTGCACCCCTACAAGGATCGGTTCCCTTTCCTTACGGATCGGTTCCCTTCCCTTACAAGGATCGGTTCCTTTCCCTTACTAGGATCGGTTCCTTTCCCCAAGGCATACATAATCCGATCATACCACAGGTGATTACTTAAGATTGGTTTTACTAATAAAAGTTATACCAATACATAAGTCAGGACTTTGTAATAGTTCTACCAAGAACACAACAAGTTGTGAGCGGTTATAATCTATCACACATATTGGTTGTTCATAATATGCAATGAATAACAAAACCAATAACTCCTGGCAATTTCCTTTTCGGTTCACAAACAAGTTTATGAACTTACTTCCTTAGAACACATGTAAACATTGTTCCCTAGGATGAAATCCTCACCTCATACCCATACATAATCACAATAGCATTCAAATGATTATGGCGATGTCTTATCTACAAAGTTTAATGGTTACAATAAACCTCGTATTGTATTCCTTAATACTATGTCTATCTAGAGTTCATATATGCTTCGCAGTTATGTTTTCAATATGCACGACTTGAAAGATACGTTAGGGAATGAAACAGTTCAAGTCAAATATCACTAACCTCAAGTGGAAGGATGATTGTTGTCGTTGTAGCTCCTTGCTTCTTCACATCTTCAAGACTTCGCAATACTAATGTCTCATATCCTAATACTTTCAAGCTAACCTATACGAAGTTTAACTCTAGTACATAATCAAGCGACTCTTAACATGAGTTTTGATTCACTAAAATATCAACCAAACTTGACATACCAACGCTTGGTGGGTTCAACCGAGAATGCTCTAACAATCTCCCCCTTTGTCAATTTTAGTGACAAAACTCTTACATCATATGGATAAACAAATTACAAGAATTCATTACACTCCGCTTGATTCCCGATTCAACACAGTAAAACTGCTTATTCAATCCTTGAAAATGTCGTTGTTGACATTATAATAACAAAGCAATACTCCCCCTAAGGAATAGTATATTCAATCCGCACGTTTGTTATACCAATCTAATGACATGTTACTCCCCCTTAGTCTGTGCTTTCACTCTTTCGTTAGATAAAACATTCAAGTACCAATGTTCTTTTCCTTAGCGATGCCAAAATATAAAATCAATGCCAGCACACTGTTTACTCCATATATTTCTCCCCCTTTTTGTCACAAAAATGACAAAGAAACGAAAAAATAAAGGACAACATGAAAAGAATCTTACAAATCTCAGAATAGACTTGCAAACCTGTAGAGTTAGGCACGAGGGTTCCACACATCATGTTCTGATAACCAATATCAAAACCGAAACTACAAGTATCTTATTTTGATATGTTACCAAGGAAACAATATCCAAACAATTTTTCCCATTTAGTTTAGCAAACCAAAACAACTAATCACATTAGTCCCTTTGCTAAACCGATTGTTCAAAAACAACCGCTTAATTCGATAAGACCAAAATAAAGATAAACTCCATTTTTCTTATCAGGTTCTAATTATCCATAAACTTAGACCTTTCAATTTTAAACAAGCCAAACACTAGGTTAGTTAACTAGCATTTCCTTGTTTAGGCATTCGATTAGACTTGAATAACCGAAACCTCACTTTGATAAGACAAACTAAGATCAGAATTAACTTAGTTTCTTATCCGGAATCGAATTGGACTAAAATCATCCCGTACACAAATTATTTCATTAAGCCATAAATAATTCATACAAACCAAAATAAATCAACTTGCATAATTATTCACCTCAACCGGAAGCAATTGAAACAACATAGACATTAAAAGCACCGCACACCGTAATTTTGTAAGCCTAAACAATTGATACCATACAAAAGCAAGATAAAATAGTTTTTCTTAACCGGAACCAATTGAATCACACACATCAATTGTACCGAAATTTTGTAAGCCTAAACGATTGATACCACACAATAAGCAAGATAACAATAGTTTTTCTTAACAAACCAATTGAAACACACATCCACACACACATCATGGAATAAATATCAATTGAACCTAAATTTTGTTAAGCAAAAGCAACAATATATATAAATAAACTCAGGCTTTTCTTAAACAGGAAAACAATTAACTAACAAGATTGTTACCTCAAATTTCGCATCCACTTCTCCAATATGATAGCATCTTCGTCCAAGAATTGATATCGAAATATCACCACGTTGTCATCCTTATGCATAAACAAAAGAATACACACCTCAACCTTTACCAGAAAAGGTTGAAAACCGGTTTTAACAATTGCAAGCAAAGTTGAAAACCGTCGAAACACATATGCTTTTATGCTAAACCAAAACCGATTCAACATATTGTGACTTTTTCACATACTGTTTTAACAGAACCTCATGATCCTTTGATAAAGACTACCTACTAGGGATAGAACTTAATCCCGCTAAATCAAAAAGTCACCCAAACCATAAGGGTTCACAATATATGAGATCGAATATTAAGGTAGTAAAACCGAAATCAAACATCTCATAAATCAATTTGCAATACACCATAAATATTCAACATAAAATCAAGTATTGCAATTACCTCAACTTTAGTAAATTAAATTACGAAACCATCGCAAAAAGAATGAGGTCATTCCGAGTTCGGACGAAGAAGTTATGTGCAAAACAGTTTTTACACTTCTTCGTAAGGGGACCTCTCACTAGGATCGGTTCCCTTACCATGACATGGTACTAGGATCGGTTCCCTCACCAACAGGGTACTAGGATCGGTTCCCATGAGTTTTTGTGACATACACACTAAACTTTTTCGACATAACTTTTGCATACGATGTCTGAATTCAGTGATTTTTGGCTCGTTTTAACCGTAAAAACAAGAGATACACATATATGATCAGTATATATCAATATAATAAACTCACAATTACTGTTTCTATCAAAACCTCAAATATATATAGAGAGTATGAGTATAGAAGAAAATAAATCTCCTAAAGATGTTAATTAGTCATATAATAACCGAGAGATCATGTGCTCAGATTTTCATGTGCTTCCTCACCTTTCAAAAGATTGATCACCAAGGTGAGCATGCACATTCCAACACAACTAGGTTGTGTTGATTTGATCCTTGTCTTGTTCGTCACGAGTGACTAAGACCAATCATCATCTTGACCTCTTGCTTGGTTTGTTTTCACTTGTTCCATCTCTTTTTTTCTTCTTTGACTTGTGTGAAGAGTGTCATTATCACAATCTTTACTAGTACAAAGATTTCATACATAATGTCTTCTTTAGTCTTTCAAGAAGACTCTTGTAATTATTGTCACCAACAATTAACAGCTGAGAGTCATTCTTGTGACTAACTTTTGGTCCCTTCTTGGCTATGGAGGACTTAGGGACCCATTTAGAGTTGGGTTTCATGAGAAGCTTTCTCATTCATAATACCATTAGGACGATTGTCTTTTTGCGAAACATCCTTTCTCCAATTTGGAACATCAGATCTTGTCTTTGCATTTGAGATCATCTCTCTTTCTATAATGGGTACTTTATGAGATGGCCTTGTCGAGTGATATGCAAAATTTGAACTATCATCATAATAATTCTTTTGCCTAAACTTAGGACAATAATGATATGCGTTCTTATGAGGAGTAAACTTAGCCAATTCATTTGATACAAAAGAAAGTGCATCTTGCATCTTACGAACTTTGCATCCCCATTGCAAGTGTCCTATATTACCACAATAATGACAATGCTTAGTATAAATATACGAAGTATGAGTTTTAATGTTACCTTTTTGTGGATCCTCTTGCATTGGAGCTTGATGAGTTTTTCTTCTTCTTCTTATCGTTCAACGTTGTTGCCTTCTTGACATACTTCTCTTCTTTACAAGGAATATGAGCACCTTTGTCATCAGTGGAAGCCTCTGATTGAGAAGAATTTGTAGCTTTAACAAATTTTACCTCTTTGCTAATATTTGAAGCATCTATCCCTTATAGCCCAATCCTCGTGTATCACGATGATTTCTACTTGCTTCTAACATTGAGGTTAACTTGTTGGAGCTTTCATTGGATTTTTTCAGTTCCAAATTTTCTTCTTCCAATGTATTGACTTTATCAAGAGCACCGGCTAGATCATCCTCAAGGCGTTTTTCTCGTGAGAGATATACACCTTCTTTTCTTCAAAACTCTTTTGTTGAGAGTTAATCCTTGCATCAGATTCAACAAGTTTCTCTTCAACAAGTGAATTTTTTCAAGAGCAACTTCATGCTCTTTCTCTAACAATTTTGTTTGAGAGAGACTAGCACTGGATTTTTCTTCAAGACCCTGTACTTGTCGAGAATTAAACATTCTTCCGATTCAGCATGTTTCTTTTCCGACAAAAACAGTTCTCTTCGAAGATTTTCACATTCTAATTTCTTAGAATTTAGATCTTTTGTACGATCTTTAAGAAGATATTCATGGTTTTGGAAACCAATATAATAACCTTGAAAAACCTTCATCAATTTCTTGTTTTCGCGACAAAGAGGAGTCATAAAACCAAGAAAATCCGAAGTTCTCAGATTTTCATTTTTCAAAGGTTCCAGCAGTTTAGAGTATTATGAGATATCCTCTTCTACTTCTTGTTCAAAATCTGAGTCACATCATCGAAAATTTCATCTAACCTTTCTTTAGACTTATTTTCCAGTCATCATCGGTTTCTACATTATTAACAAGATTAACTTGTCTAGTAGAGACTCTAGTGATGATATCTTCAGATATTGATTCGTAGATGCCATCATCAAGTGTTAATTCAGAACCCTTGATGTCTTGCTTTACGTTAACTAATCATTCATTAGATTCAATTCTTATAGGTTGGATCACACCAAACACAGATTGTTAGATCTTTTCGTGTTTGCCTGCTCTGATACCAATTGAAAAGGCGAGGGTACCCAAATATACCTCAAGCTAAAACTTTTCCTACCTATAAGTCCTTTCTCCGAAAGTGATTGTCTATGGACTGAGTCGAGACAATACAACTAACGGTTCACACTTCGCGTGATCGTCTATGGATACGAGATCGACAATACAACAACGAAGTATGTTTACTTTATACAAAGGTTCGGACTTAACCAAACCCAATAGGATTGCTTATCAAGTAAATAGGAATTAACGTTTGTGTAATTTACTTTAATTATAATAAAATAATTATAATGCAGAAAATAAAAGTAAACGACACAGCAAGATTTTGTTGACGAGGAAAACTGCAAATGCAAAGAATCCCGAGACCTAGTCCAAAATTGAATACTCTCAGGATTAAGCCGCTACACAAAATTACACTAACTTCGTATAGTTGAGACCAAGTAACTAACCCTATAGTTCACCTAGTTCCGTATGTATTCCCACGCCTCCAACTTATAAATAAGTCACGTACTTGGATAAATCCCTTTGGATCGTATTCCAAACAGTAAAGGAACAAGAAATATGTTTGGTATCAAATCTATTCAACCAAGTGATATGAATCGGACAAAGGATGTTCCGTTTATCTCAACATAAACTCCTTCGTCAGGTCTAGATCTATCTTATGTTCAATCACCCAAAGGTAATCGATCAAGATTAATCCAACAACACCTTTAATCCTAAGAACCGTGTTGATGCCGATCTACTCAATTAATCAATCCAATCTACCACAAGGATAAACCGATTATTAATTGGATCCTCTTTTACCGAAACAAGTATTGTGCACACCAAAGATTGTAAAACCCAAGTCAGATCTTCAATATCTTCTTTGTCTTCAAATCTTCTTAAATCTTCAATAAAAACCTGCACACAATCACTTGAATCTCTTGTGATCAATCACGCACAGAACGGAGTCTGTTAACAATGGATTATCACAAGATTGTCTTTAGAACTAACAACAGTCTAAAGATCCCAGTCGAAACTATAACTAGTTTGAGTGAATCTTATATCATAAGAGAATATTCTCAAGAACAAACAAACTAGGTGCAATCAGATTTCAACCACCGCTAGTCAATCAAATCAATCGAAACAACAATAAACCGCAATTATCTAGTTTCCCACCAATGGGTCGCGCTAGACCTTCTCAATCCCAAAGAAGACTTTAAACTGAGCAGCCATAAGAGATTTCACCTAATTAGATTACTCTCCTCTCCGATAGGCAGCTACACCAGTAACAACAACAAAAGAGTAAATCTGTTGTTACGAAGGATTAGTTTGCTAGAAAGGCAAACTAAGTGTATTTATAGACAAGGAAGTTTGGACACCAAGGAATTTAAAAATCGAAAATATTCTCAATATATTCATTAAAGCACAAATTCGGTTTCCATAATTCCTGGAAATGCTTTGTCCAAAAATAACGATCGAAATCTCTCGGAAAATCTTATTAGTAAATGCACATTACTATTCTGTAATTTTCCTACAAAATGAAATTAATAACCTTAATTAAAATATTCTTAGCTTACTTATGTTTCATCCTGGGATTCTCTTCCCTTAGCCGTTAAGGAATATCTTTGAACAATTATTGAAATAAACATTCACAGCACGTGTTCAAAGTTTGTCGACATCTTAAACTTGTAAGTTCTCTTTCACACTTACAACCTTGAAACCGATTTCCACACTTCCAAACAAGTTTAGAATTGGTTCATCTGACTTTCAAGAACTATGTGATTGATCAAACCAACATTCAATCACAATCATGGATTTAACGGTTCTACCAAAACAAGTTTCGGTTCTACCTCCATGTGAATACTACGCATAGTCACACTAGCTACCCAAAGATTCGGTTGACTAGGTACTAGGATCGGTTCCCCACATATATATGGTATCTAACTTATATGTGTTGCACATGTCCATAGGATCGGTTCCCCTTGATGTACTGCACCCCTTACAAGGATCGGTTCCCTTTCCCTTACTAGGATCGGTTCCCTTCCCCTTACAAGGATCGGTTACCTTTCCCTTACTAGGATTGGTTCCTTTTCCCCAAGGTCATACATAATACGATCATACCACAGGTGATTACTTAAGATTGGTTTTATTAATAAAAGTTATACCAATACATAAGTCAGGACTTTGTAAATAGTTCTACCAAGAACACAACAAGTTGTGAGCGGTTATAATCTATCACACATATTGGTTGTTCATAATATATGCAATGAATAACAAAACCAATAACTCCTGGCAATTTCCTTTTCGGTTCACAAACAAGTTTATGAACTTACTTCCTTAGAACACATGTAAACATTGTTCCCTAGGATGAAATCCTCACCTCATACCTATACATAATCACAATAGCATTCAAATGATTACGGCGATGTCTTATCTACAAAGTTTAATGGTTAAGCAATAAACCTCGTATTGTATTCCTTAATACTATGTATATCTAGAGTTCATATATGCTTCGCAGTTATGTTTTCAATATGCACGACTTGAAAGATACGTTAGGGAATGAAACAGTTCAAGTCAAATATCACTAACCTCAAGTGGAAGGATGATTGTTGTCGTTGTAGCTCCTTGCTTCTTCACATCTTCAAGACTTCGTAATACTTCTAATGTCTCATATCCTAATACTTTCAAGCTAACCTATACGAAGTTTAACTCTAGTACATAATCAAGCGACTCTTAACATGAGTTTTGATTCACTAAAATATTACAACCAAACTTGACATACCAACGCTTGGTGGGTTCAACCGAGAAATGCTCTAACAATCTCACCCTTTGTCAATTTTAGTGACAAAACTCTTACATCATATGGATAAACAAACTACAAGAATTCATTACACTCCGCTTGATTCCCGATTCTACAGCACAGTAAAACTGCTTATATTCAATCCTTGAAAATGTCGTTGTTGACATTATAATAACAAAGCAAATACTCCCCCTAAGGAATATATGTAGACATTCAATCCGCACGTATTTGTTATACCAATCTATATGACATGTTACTCCCCCTTAGTCTGTGCTTTCACTCTTTCGTTAGATAAAACATTCAAGTACCAATGATCTTTTCCCTAGCGATGCCAAACAATATAAAATCAATACCAGCACCACCTGTTTACTCCATATATTTCTCCCCCTTTTTGTCACAAAATGACAAAGAAACGAAAAAATAAAGGACAACATGAAAAGAATCTTACAAATCTCAGAATAGACTTGCAAACCTGTAGAGTTAGGCACGAGGGTTCCACACATCATGTTCTGATAACCAATATCAAAACTGAAACTACAAGTAGTCTTATTTTGATATGTTACCAAGGAAACAATTATCCAAAACAATTTTTCCCATTTAGTTTAGCAAACAAAAAAAAACTAATCACATTAGTCCCTTTGCTAAACCGATTGTTCAAAAACAACCGCTTAATTCGATAAGACCAAAATAAAGATAAACTCCATTTTTCTTATCAGGTTCTAATTATCCATAAACTTATACCTTTCAATTTTAAACAAGCCAAACACTAGGTTAGTTAACTAGCATTTCCTTGTTTAGGCATTCGATTAGACTTGAATAACCGAAACCTCACTTTGATAAGACAAACTAAGATCAGAATTAACTTAGTTTCTTATCCGGAATCGAATTGGACTAAAAATCTCATCCCGTACACAAATTATTTCATTAAGCCATAAGTAATTCATATAAACCAATAAATCAACTTGCATAATTATTCACCTCAACCTGAAGAAATTGAAACAACATAGACATTAAAAGCACCGCAACTGCACCGTAATTTTGTAAGCCTAAACAATTGATACCATACAAAAGAAAGATAAAACTAGTTTTTCTTAACCGGAACCAATTGAATCACACAAACATCAATTGTACCGAAATTTTGTAAGCCTAAACGATTGATACCACACAATAATGCAAGATAACAATGGTTTTTCTTAACATGAACCAATTGAAACACACATCCACACACACATCATGGAATAAATATCAATTGAACCTAAATTTTGTTAAGCAAAAGCAACAAATATATATAATATAAACTCAGGCTTTTCTTAAACAGGAAAACAATTAACTAACAAGATTGTTACCTCAAATTTCGCATCCACTTCTCCAGTATGATAGCATCTTCGTCCACGGAGAATTGATATCGAAATATCACCACGTTGTCATCCTTATGCATAAACAAAAGAATAACAACTCACCTCAACCTTTACCAGAAAAAGGTTGAAAACCGGTTTTAACAATTGCAAGCAAGAGTTGAAAACCGTCGAAACACATATGCTTTTATGCTAAACCAAAACCGATTCAACATATTGTGACTTTTTCACATACTGTTTCTAACAGAATCTCTCATGATCCTTTGATAAAGACTACCTACTAGGGATAGAACTTAATCCCGCTAAATCAAAAAGTCATCCAAACCATAAGGGTTCACAATATATGAGATCGAATATTAAGGTAGTAAAACCGAAATCAAACATCTCATAAATCAATTTACAATACACCATAAATATTCAACATAAAATCAAGTATTGCAATTACCTCAACCTTTTAGTAAATTAAATTACGAAACCATCGCAAAAAGAATGAGGTCATTCCGAGTTCGGACGAAGAAGTTATGCGCAAAACAGTTTTTACACTTCTTCGTGAGGGGACCTCTCACTAGGATCGGTTCCCTTACCATGACATGGTACTAGGATCGGTTCCCTCACCCTAACAGGGTACTAGGATCGGTTCCCATGAGTTTTTTGTGACATATCACAACACTAAACTTTTTTCGACATAACTTTTGCATACGATGTCTGAATTCAGTGATTTTTGGCTCGTTTTAACCGTAAAAACAAGAGATACACATATATGGTCGGTATATATCAATATAATAAACTCACAATTACTGTTTCTATCAAAACCTCAAATATATATAGAGAGAGTATGAGTATAGAAGAAAATAAATCTCCTAAAGATGTTAATTAGTCATATAATAACCGAGAGATCATGTGCTCAGATTTTCATGTGCTTCCTCACCTTTCAAAAGATTGATCACCAAGGTGAGCATGCACATTCCAACACAACTAGGTTGTGTTGATTTGATCCTTGTCTTGTTCGTCACGAGTGACTAAGACCAAATCATCATCCTTGACCTCTTGCTTGGTTTGTTTTCACTTGTTCCATCTCTTATTTTTCTTCTTTGACTTGTGTTGAAGAGTGTCATTATCACAATCTTTACTAGTACAAAAGATTTCATACATAATGTCTTTCTTTAGTCTTTCAAGAAGACTCTTGTAATTATTGTCACCAACAATTAACAGCTGAGAGTCATTCTTGTGACTAACTTTTGGTCCCTTCTTGGCTATGGAGGACTTAGGGACCCATTTAGAGTTGGGTTTTGCATGAGAAGCTTTCTCATTCATAATACCATTAGGACGATTGTCTTTTTGCGAAACATCCTTTCTCCAATTTGGAACATCAGATCTTGTCTTTGCATTTGAGATGTCATCTCTCTTTCTATAACTGGGTACTTTATGAGATGGCCTTGTCGAGTGATATGCAAAATTTGAACTATCATCATAATAATTCTTTTGCCTAAACTTAGGACAATAATGATATGCGTTCTTATGAGGAGTAAACTTAGCCAATTCATTTGATACAAAAGAAAGTGCATCTTGCATCTTACGAACTTTGCATCCCCATTGCAAGTGTCCTATATTACCACAATAATGACAATGCTTAGTATAAATATACGAAGTATGAGTTTTAATGTTACCTTTTTGTGGATCCTCTTGCATTGGAGCTTGATGAGTTTTCTTCTTCTTCTTATCATTGTTCAACGTTGTTGCCTTCTTGACATACTTCTCTTCTTTACAAGGAATATGAGCACCTTTGTCATCAGTGGAAGCCTCTGATTGAGAAGAATTTGTAGCTTTAACAAATTTTACCTCTTTGCTAATATTTGAAGCATCTATCCCATTATAGCCCAATCCTCGTGTATCACGATGATTTCTACTTGCTTCTAACATTGAGGTTAACTTGTTGGATCTTTCATTGGATTTTTTCAGTTCCAAATTTTCTTCTTCCAATGTATTGACTTTATCAAGAGCACCGGCTAGATCATCCTCAAGGCGTTTTTCTCGTGAGAGATATACACCTTCTTTCTATTCAAAACTCTTTTGTTGAGAGTTAATCCTTGCATCAGATTCAACAAGTTTCTCTTACAACAAGTGAATTTTTTCAAGAGCAACTTCATGCTCTTTCTCTAACAATTTTGTTTGAGAGAGACTAGCACTGGATTTTTCTTCAAGACCCTGTACTTGTCGAGAATTAAACATATCTTCCGATTCAGCATGTTTCTTTTCCGACAAAAACAGTTCTCTTCGAAGATTTTCACATTCTAATTTCTTAGAATTTAGATCTTTTGTACGATCTTTAAGAAGATATTCATGGTTTTGGAAACCAATATAATAACCTTGAAAAACCTTCATCAATTTCTTGTTTTCGCGACAAAGAGGAGTCATAAAACCAAGAAAATCCGAAGTTCTCAGATTTTCATTTTTCAAAGGTTCCAGCAGTTTAGAGTATTATGAGATATCCTCTTCTACTTCTTGTTCAAAATCTGAGTCACATCATCGAAAATTTCATCTAACCTTTCTTTTAGACTTATTTTCCAGTCATCATCGGTTTCTACATTATTAACAAGATTAACTTGTCTAGTAGAGACTCTAGTGATGATATCTTCAGATATTGATTCGTAGATGCCATCATCAAGTGTTAATTCAGAACCCTTGATGTCTTGCTTTACGTTAACTAAATCATTCATTAGATTCAATTCTTATAGGTTGGATCACACCAAACACAGATTGTTAGATCTTTTCGTGTTTGCCTGCTCTGATACCAATTGAAAAGGCGAGGGTACCCAAATATACCTCAAGCTAAAACTTTTCCTACCTATAAGTCCTTTCTCCGAAAGTGATTGTCTATGGACTGAGTCGAGACAATACAACTAACCGGTTCACACTTCGCGTGATCGTCTATGGATACGAGATCGACACAATACAACAACGAAGTATGTTTACTTTATACAAAGGTTCGGACTTAACCAAACCCAATAGGATTGCTTATAAAGTAAATAGGAATTAACGTTTGTGTAATTTACTTTAATTATAATAAAATAATTATAATGCAGAAAATAAAAGTAAACGACACAGCAAGATTTTGTTGACGAGGAAAACTGCAAATGCAAAAGAATCCCGAGACCTAGTCCAAAATTGAATACTCTCAGGATTAAGCCGCTACACAAAATTACACTAACTTCGTATAGTTGAGACCAAGTAACTAACCCTATAGTTCACCTAGTTCCGTATGTATTCCCACGCCTCCAACTTATAAATAAGTCACGTACTTGGATCAATCCCTTTGGATCGTATTCCAAACAGTAAAGGAACAAGAAATCTGTTTGGTATCAACTCTATTCAACCAAGTGATATGAGTCGGACAAAGGCTCTTCCGTTTATCTCAACATAAACTCCTTCGTCGGGTCTAGATCTATATTATGTTCAATCATCCAAAGGTATTCTATTAAGATTAAGCCAACAACACCTTTAATCCTAAGAACCGTGTTGATGCCGATCTACTCAATTAATCAATCCAATCTACCACAAGGATAAAACGATTATTAATTGGATCCTCTTTTACCGAAACAAGTATTGTGCACACCAAAGATTATAAAACCCAAGTCAGATCTTCAATATCTTCTTTGTCTTCAAATCTTATTAAATCTTCAATAAAAACCTGCACACAATCACTTGAATCTCTTGTGATCAATCACTCACAAACCGGAGTCTGTTAACAATGGATTATCACAAAATCGTCTTTAGAACTAACAACAGTCTAAAGATCCCTGTCGAAACTCTGAACTAGTTTGAGTGAATCTTATATCATAAGAGAATATTCTCAAGAACAAACAAACTAGGTGCAATCATATTTCAACCATTGTTAGTCAATCACATCAATCGAAAACAAAGATAAACCGCAATTATCTAGTTTCCCACCAACGGGTCGCGCTAGAGCTTCTCAATACCAAAGAAGACTTTAAACTGAGCGGCCGTAAGAGATTTCACCTAATCAGATTACTCTCCTCTCCGATAGGCGGATACACCAGTAACAACAACAAAAGAGTAAATTTGTTGTTACGAAGGATTAGTTTGCTAGAAAGGCAAACTTCGTGTATTTATAGACAAGGAAGTTTGGACACCAAGGAATTTCCAAAACCGAAAATATTCTCAATATATTCATTAAAGCACAAATTCGGTTTCCATAATTCCTGGAAATGCTCTGTCCAAAAATAACGATCGAAATCTCTCGGAAAATCTTATTAGTAAATGCACATTACTAATTCTATAATTTTGCTACAAAATGAAATTAATAACCTTAATTAAAAGATTCTTAACTTACTTATGTTTCGATCCTGGGATTCTCTTCCCTTAGCCGTTAAGGAATATCTTTGAACAACTATTGAAATAAACATTCACAGCACGTGTTCAAATTTTGTCGACATCTTTACCTTGTAAGTTCTCTTTCACACTTACAACCTTGAAACCGATTTCCACACTTCCAAACAAGTTTAGAATTGGTTCGTCTGAATTTCAAGAACTATGTGATTGATCAAACCAGCATTCAATCACAATCATGGGTTTAACGGTTCTACCAAAACAAGTTTCGGTTCTACCTCCATGTGAGTACTACGCATTGTCACACTAGCTTCCCAAAGATTCGGTTGACTAGGTACTATGATCGGTTCCCCACATATATATGATATCTAACTTATATGTGTTGCACATGTCCATAGGATCGGTTCCCCTTTCTGCTATAAACCTTGTTGCATCCCATACAAGGATCGGTTCCCCTTGATGTACTGCACCCATTACAAGGATCGTTTCCCTTTCCCTTACTAGGATCTGTTCCCTTTCCCTTACAAGGATCGGTTACCTTTCCCTTACTAGGATTGGTTCCTTTTCCTCAAGGTCAGACATAATAGGATCATACCACAGGTGATTACTTAAGATTGGTTTTACTAATAAAAGTTATACCAATACATAAGTCAGGACTTTGTAAATAGTTATACCAAGAAAACAACAATTTGTGAGAGGTTATAATCTATCACACATATTGGTTGTTCATAAGATATGCAATGAATAACAAAACCAATAACTCCTGGCAATTTCCTTTTCGGTTCACAAACAAGTTTATGAACTTACTTCCTTAGAACACATGTAAACATTGTTCCCTAGGATCAAATCCTCACCTCATACCCATACATAATCACAATAGCATTCAAATGATTACGGCGATGTCTTATCTACAAAGTTAATGGTTAAGCAATAAACCTCTTATTGTATTCCTTAATACTATGTCTATCTAGAGTTCATATATGCTTCGCAGTTATGTTTTCAATATGCACGACTTGAAAGATACATTATGGAATGAAACAGTTCAAGTCAAATATCACTAACCTCAAGTGGAAGGATGATTGTTGTCGTTGTATCTCGTTGCTTCTTCACATCTTCAAGACTTCGTAATACTTGTAATGTCTCATATCATAATACTTTCAAGCTAACCTATAAGAATTTTAACTCTAGTACATAATCAAGCGACTCTTAACATGATAACCAAACTTGACATACCAACGCTTGGTGGGTTTAACCGAGAAATGCTCTAACACCAATTACTAATATCGGTTACACCAATTACTAGGATCGGTCTCACCAATTACAAGGATCGATCATACCATCATGGTGATTACTTAGGATTGGTTACACCAATTAATAAAAACTAGTCATGCCAAATCATAAGTTACGCATTGTGATTAGTTATACCAAGATACATATCCTAAGTTAAGATCGGTTCTACCATCTCACACATATTGGTCATCCAAAGATTTGCAATGAATAGCCGGACCAATAGCCCTAATGATTTCCCTTTCGATTCACGAAACAAGTTCATGAATGTACTTCCTTTAAACAAATGTGAAACATTGATTCGTAAGATAAAATCTTCACCATAACCCATTCACATAATCATAACAATATATACAAGATTATGTCGATGTCATATTGTTTATGGGTGAAAACTATTTCTGCTGGTTTTGGTAATTTTGGGTGTGTGTGGATGAGAAATGAATCTAAACCCTAAACAAATGCACTGCACGGGAGTGCTTTCTGATTCGAGAGATCAATCTATACAATTCTGGCCTTAACCAAGAAATGGCCGTTCCAGACTTGCTTCGGTCACAAAGTGAAGGAAATGGGGTTGATCTTAGGGAGGGAAGCGAAGAAGGTGTTGAGATTGTGAAGGTATTAGATTTTTATGACTTGTATCAGAATGATGAACTGGATTGCAATAATGTAAGCAATCGGCTCTGGATGTTTTCTGGATACGGATGACAACACTTGATTTTTCTGTGTTTTTTCGTGTTGTTTGGAAATAGGCGAATGACCTATTTATACAAGTCATTGAGCGCAAACCTTATCTCGTAGGAAGTGGAGGAAGTGGAGTGATGGATTAGTGGGGTCGTGCAAGTGATTGTCACACGATCACGTCTTTGCCCACTTTTCCCATCATCGTTAACCGTCCATGCCTCCTGACACGTTCTTTTGATGGCGTGTTTCACGCTGCACGCTGTAAACCGCCAGAACAATACCCTAGTAAGTATCCCCCAGTTTGTGACATGCTTGATGTCTCGAATGAGTGGATCGTGGGACCCACAAGAAGTAGCATACGGTGCTAGCTTAAATAACTGAGTTATTTAGGAAATCGATATTCATGAAATATCGTGTATACTCTGTGCATGTAATGCATCGAATACAATCAATATGTATGAAGCATCGCTGTTTTAAAGCTTAACAGAGTAAGCCGCGGATTAAGCGTCTTAAAATAGCTGCATGCCCAACCATCTTTGAGTGATTGTTTGGAGGCCGCATGGGCGGGCCATCCCTTGGCCGATTACTACTTGTGGTAGAGTGACGAAAAGTGATCACCAAGGTGCCGTATTGGCCGTTTAACTCTTAGCCTAGGCTGTCCGACCAAGCTGGCAAAGTTGGACGTACGAGATGATCTGCGACACATGTTTGCGACCGATGGATTTTAAGGTTTTAAAGAGGTGCGCAAGCATCACTCTTTAGCTTGACCGAAATCAAGCACGGACAAAGTTTTTGGTGAGACCGACCGGGTATGCGTGTAGACGGCTTGCCGATGTACAAGTCCATGCCACTCTGTCTCGCGGAGGTGCGATCTAGGCCACTCAATTTGTCCGGCAAAGATGAGTGGTCGTGATCGATTTGGGACAGAAATCCTTTGCTGCAAAGGATTTTAGGGGGACACGACATGCCATCTTTGGGCGCGCTTTTTGAGGCGCCTGGCCATGGTCCACCTTGGCCGACTGGTGACATGCGCAGGTGGGCCCACGGTGATCATGTTGATGCTCTCTGGACCTCCTTAGTCTATGTCTATGCCCTCCATCCGAGCTGGCGAAGATGGATGGTCATGATCAAACTGCGACATATATGTAATGCCGCAAACCCTAATTAGGGTTTTGGATCAGTCACGTGTGCGCAAATTTGGCCAAACGGTTTGGCAGGCTATGCTCCTCCTTTGGGGAGACCAACTGTGTGGGGCCCATGTTGGGCCGACGGTGAACTTATGTGCACCTTCCCGATGGTCCTAGGCACGATCTAAGCCATCCAAATATGCTGGCGAAGTTGGATGGTTGTGATCGATTTAAGAAGCTGGTGGAATTTCCGCGACCCTTTAAGTATGACGTCAGCCACACTTCGAGCAAGCGTTCATTGCTCTAAGGCTAGGTTGTGAGAAAACCGATCAGGTGAATGAGGAGTGGGACCGCCAATGTGTGCATTAGCGCTTCACTGATCAATCGTGGGATGATCTAATCCGTCCAACCAGGCTGGTGAAGTTGGACGGTCATGATGATTTTAAGACTGCTTTGAGCAGTCTTGCTCGTTTGAGCCTTCCCCAAAGCAACGCGGCCATCCCTCTTTGGGGCCAGCGTTTGACAGGCTTTAGGGGTATAGCGTGGTGTTCGACCGGCTAGGGCATAGGCGGGCCCGCTGGTGAACATCACGGTGATTTCCTGCTCCTATTAGGGTTCGTCTAGGCTAGTTAAATTATGCGGCCAACTTGCATGGTCGTGATCGTTTCTGAGACTGACATGGATAGTCCATATTTCCCTTATGGAATTAAACATGCTCGATCGGGATAATATAAGCACACCGACACAGGGTTCTCTTGGTTAGAGAATGATATGTCCTGTATGGGTATTTCGTGCATACCTCACTATTGACACTTGGAGATTCGTGTTACTCTGCTTAGAGTAAACACTCAGTCGTCATGCCGCACCAATAATGAGAGTCCTGCTGAGAACAACACAGGAAATACAAGGAAACTCATACATTAATTAATAATGCTATAAATACACATAATATTTGGGATTGTTGCTACATGCACCATTCTGAGTGAATTTTGTATATTTATTGAATTGCTTTAAATAAATAAAACGAGAGGATTTCTGCGCTCATCGTTTGTCAAATGGCCTTACCCTTTGTAGGATGTTGGCACACTAAATCTGGTTTTATAATTTTAGCCCTGAACTAAAATCCACCATCAACATTAAGTCCCCTGCCTAGCACATAATGGTTGCATTATTGTGGGGTAGGCATGAGATGACGACAAATAAAGATACAACTTATGAGACAAAGTTCGATGTTACCAGGAGATAGGTCGGCCTGTCTTTGGAACATGTCACGTTCAAGAGGCATCCAGGTGAGCGTTCCCCTAGCATGATGTCGGTTTATGTCATAATCCTCGACTCTGATGTGGACGAGCCCTATCATGAGGAATATCCTTAAAAATATACTGAAGCAATTTCTAAAAAGATGTTGAAGCATCTCCCAAAGAGAACATTGATGCAGCTTCCGGAAGGCGTGTTGAAGCAGCTTCTGAAGCAAACGTAGAAGCGGACTGGAGAGAGCGTGAAGAGGCTTCTTATGGTTGAAGCGGCTTCTTCTGGCGAGTGTTGAAGCAGCTTCCTCTAAAGAGAGCGTTGAAGAGGCTTCTTATGGAGAGCGTTGAAGCGGATTCTTCCGGCGAACGTTGAAGCGGCTTCTTCTGAAGAGAGCATTGAAGATGCTTCCTCTGGAGAGAGCGTTGAAGCGGCTTCTTCTGGAAAGCTTTGAAGAGGCTTCCTCTGAAGAGAGAATTGAATATGCTTCCTATGGAGCGAGCTTTGAAGCGGCTTCTTCTAGCGAGCTTTGAAGCGTCTTCTTCTAAAGAGAGCATTGAAGATGCTTCTTCTGGAGCGAGCGTTGAAGCGGCTTCTTCTGGAAAGCTTTGAAGCGACTTCCTCTGAAGAGAGCATTGAAGATGCTTCCTCTGTAGCGAACGTTGAAGCGGATTCTTCTGGAGAGATTTGAAGCGTCTTCTTCTAAAGAGAGCATTGAAGATGCTTCTTCTGGAGCGAGCGTTGAAACGACTTCCTCTGAAGAGAGCATTGAAGATGCTTCTTCTAGAGCGAGCGTTGAAACGACTTCTTCTGGAAATATTTGAAGCGGCTTATTCTGAAGAGAGCATTGAAGAGGCTTCTTCCTATGAAGAGAGCGTTGAAGAATCTTCTTGAGCGAACGTCGAAGCGGGTCCCGGAGAGTGTTGAAGCAGCTTCTTATGGCGAGAGAAATGAAACGCCTTCTTCTGGAGAGAGTTGAATCACCTTCTTCTGGAGATAGTGTTGAAGCAGCTCCTTCTGGAGGGAGGGTTGAAGTGGCTTCTTCTTCAATTTGACTTCCACTTGTGTATTATATGCTCCTTGATTGACCATCTCTCTTGTGTTGAAGAAGTGTTGACTTTGTCCGTAGTGGTTGTTGCTATGGTGAAGCTCGAGCACTGGTATCAACAAACGAACAACTGTTCCTAACAGCAGCTGTGATCAGAAGAGACTGGCAGGAAGAGGCGTGATAGATATGGGCACGAACTTGGCAGTTTTCATATAGTGGTAGAGCTTGTGTTGTTATTAGAGGGAGGAGCTAATGATGGAACCGATAACTTCCTTGATGTTTCCTCATGGAATGAAAAAGAGGGAGATAGTCCCCTGGCCACGAGTATCCACTGATCCTTCGACTTGATAGATGTTGTCACGCTGGGTTCATAAGGCCGTCTTTACGTCTGTGTTGCATTTCATAGACGTCCAGGAATATCACTGGTCTTTGACAATACGACTGCTCTCTTGAGTATATCCTTGTCTTTGGACATCTTGGAATCATAATGATAGCGTGCTTGCATCTCTCTAAATTCACCATCTTTGAGACGGGCAGTGCTAAGCAGTCCCCTGTCACATTCCTTTGCCATTATCATCATTGGATCGTGTCTTTGATGAGTAGGGAAGTTCCTTCATGCGAATGACTTAACTAATAGGTTCTGAAAATATGATGAAGCTCTTGACATGGAGGATATGTATGTACCTCTTAAGTCCCAGGTGCAATCTCCTTTGGTAACGCAACTACTTCTTCTACGGGAGACGAAATTCTGAAAGCGTCTCTCATTGATGTAGTTACCGTCGATCCATACATGGAATATCTTGGACGTTGTTTAATCATTGTGGCAGTCATGCATATGGTACTGGAGTTGGAGTTGACGATTTTGGACACGCATGATGTTGTATCTCGGTGGTTTTTCTCTTACTGCTTCAGCGAAATTTCTTACAGAAGGCTGAAGGTTGTATTTCCTGTTGGTGAGATGTATGCTTCCACGAACATCGTGAGGCTCTTCATTATTGGCAGGCTTGTTGTTTCTAACAGGGCAGGTACTGTCGCAACTGAGAGTTTAGCAGCTTCACGGAGTTCAGAGGATGTCTGAAAGCGCAGGTTTTTCAACAAAGCACGATTGACAGGTACCGCCCTATTGATGCACAATTACACCACTTGTTGTTCGGTCATATTTGGATCGTGACTCTCCAGTGCATAAATTCGGGACTTCTTGACATAATCATTTGGATGTTCGCTGAAGCATTCCTCTTAAGTATGACAGAGTGATTCGTCCAAGCTACGGATTCTTTCTCGACATGATGATGCAGACATCGCTATCTTCTTGGGGATGCTTCCTTGAGGTGTCGGTTCCAGTAGATCTGAAGGTGTCCCGGACCCGCTCTCGTCCGGGCTGACATGATAGGAGAACCCTTTATGATGATTTGGAGACGACAATATTCGTTGAACCTTCTGAAACGCTTCCTGTTGTAGTGTGGTCCAGACGAAACTTGCTCCTTCTTCAGCAAGGGAGTGAATGAAGCAACGAGCTCGGCTAAACCAGGTATGAAACGTCGAATGTAGTTCACCTTTCCCATGAAGATTTGTAGATCCTTCATAGAGGCGGCATCGTGAGGATATCTTGGGTCTTGGATGGGTCCACCTTGATCCCCTCAGCAGTCACCTGGAATCCCAAAAATTTGCCTGAAGAAACACCGAAAGCACATTTCAAAGGGTTCATCTTCAATTTGGCACCTTTCGAACACTTTCCGTAGGAATCATGTGTGGGCCACCCGAGCTTTTGATTTGACTACTATATCATCCATGTAGTCTTCAACTTGCTTATGAATCATGTAGTGGAAGATTGCCGTCATAGCGCGTTGATATCGTTGCACAACATTCTTTAAACCAAATAGCATTACATTATAATTAAAAAAATCGAGAGGAGTTCGAAAAGCTGTCTTACTCGCGTCATGCTCATACATCCTTATCTGATTGTAGATGTTATATCCATCCATGAAGGAGAACACGCTGTCTCCGCTGGTGGAATCCACTAACATGTTGATGTTAGGAAGAGGAAAATCATCTTTGGGGCATAATTTGTTCAAGTCTCTGAAATCCACACAACACCTAATCTGTCCATTTTTGTTTTTTACCGGAACCATATTAGCCAACCAGGTTGGATGATGAAAGGGTTTGATGAAGCCAGCATCTAGCAACTGCTGAATCTCAGTCTTGATTTGCTCTTCTACCTCGTGTCTGAACTGCTTCAGAGATTATTTGACCGGCTTGGATCCAAGTATGACATGTAAATGATGGGTGACCAATTTTTCATCTAAACAAGGCATTTCTTCATACGTCCAAGCGAATATGTCCCGGTATTCTTTGAGAAGTTCCACGAGCTTCATGCGTTCATCCGTACACAAGGTTGAGCTGATGGAGATAGGCCTGGGAGATTCTTCGTTCCCGATATTAACGATTTCGAGCTCATGAGTCGTGGAGTTGGTGCCGTCTTGCAACTGTCGTGGAGCATCCAACACCTCTTTCTGTGGCTCGTCGTTGTTGTAGCATTCCACTGGGCTGAGAGACTGGGCAACAGTCTCCCCTGCTAATTGCTAACAACGACGTAGGTACACATTTTTCTCTTTCTTATCACGGCTCGCCATAAAAGTTCGCTCCCTCTTAGTGTAAACGTGGGTCGCGGCTTCACCGGATGAAGAAGAACGCCTTGTCAGCAAAGATGCATCGTGGGGCTTAGCCCTCAATGATGCAAGTCGGTCCTCCTCCTGGATTGACCCCCACGTGGGGAGTGGGATGCAATGAACTTTGTATGCTTCTTCCCGCGGAGCTTCTCTGGGTTCAAATAATTCCACTCCACATATCGGTGCGTAAGGAGACAACGATGCAGGAATACAAACGTTTTTTTTATTTAGCATAGTCTTCAGGCACTGATGATACGTCGAAGGGATAATCCTATTGTCATGAATCCACGGTCTCCCTAGTATCATATAGTATTCCGGCTCCTTTTCTATGACTTTTAATTTCACTTTTGACTTAATGGGTCCTATAGATAAATTCAGATTGACATACCCGTACGCGTTGGTTTGGTTTCCTTCAAAGTTTGTCATCGTGGGAGGCTGCCGTACGATATTTCTTGGGAGAACCTTGGCTGTCCTGAGAGTCTTGAGAGTAATCACATTCGAAGACGCTCCTATGTCGATGAGAGCCCTCTTGAACTCTGAATCCTTGATGCACGCAGTAAAGTGTAGGGACCGGTTGTGACCTTCCTCCACCATCATGTCTTCTTATGTGAATGTAACATTATTCACATACATCTCTGGTGCTTTTGAGGCTTCTGGGCGCAAAGGAGTTAAACGCACGTCCAGGGCTATCTGGTTGATTGCAGCAAACGTCTTCGCCCGCTGGTTCTTCGAGAGATGGAAAAGTTCGCATAAACTTTCCACTAGAGAAGCCGCTTCCTGATCCACCAGCCTCTGGTTCATAGTGAAACTATTGACTTGAGGAGGATCGTTGCAAGGATCAGTCCCCAGTGTAAAAATCTCCATGACAAGAGAACCTCTCATATATGATGTCATCTTGATGAGGAGATCGAGTATGTCGTTTATCGCTTCTTTGATCAGGTCCATGTTCTTCGTGTGAATCTCCTGAACCCGTGCTAACTCGATCAATGTTGGGATTCTTCCAGTAACACCATTAGATACACCATCGAGAAGAGGGGTATCACCATTGGAGGAACTTCGACCAGGATTTGAAGTTGTTGGGGCAGTCTTAAGACCAACCATTTTGAAATCAACCAAACGGAATAGGGTATTCAAGAAATTGACTTTACAACCAAGAGATTAATCTCCCACTGTGGTCGCCAATTGTTTATTGGTGAAAACTATTTCTACTGGTTTTGGTAATTTTGGGTGTATGTGGATGAGAAATGAATCTAAACCCTAAACAAATGCACTGCACGGGAGTGCTTTCTGATTCGAGAGATCAATCTATACAATTCTGGTCTAAACCAAGAAATGGCTGTTCCAGACTTGCTTCGGTCACAAAGTGAAGGAGATGGGGTTGATCTTAGGGAGGGAAGCGAAGAAGGTGTTGAGATTGTAAAGGTGTTGGCTTTTTATGACTTGTATCAGAATGATGAACTGGCTTGCAATAATGTAAGCAATCAGCTCTGGATGTTTTCTGGATACGGATGACAAAACTTGGTTTTTCTGTGTTTTGTCATGTTGTTTGGAAATAGCCGAATGACCAATTTATACAAGTCATTGAGCGCAAACCTTATCTCGTAAGAAGTGGAGGAAGTGGAGTGATGGAGTAGTGGGGTCGTGCAAGTGATTGTCACACGATCATGTCTTTACCCACTTTTCCCATCATCGTTAACCGTTCATGCCTCCTGACACGTTATTGTGGTGGCGCGTTGCACGTTGCACGCTGTAAACCGCCAGACCAATATCCCCCAGTTTGTGACATGCTTGATGTCTCGAATGAGTGGATCGTGGGACCCACAGGAAGTAATATACGGTGCTAACTTAAATAACTGAGTTATTTAGGAAATCGATATTCATGAAATATCGTGTATACTCTATGCATGTAATGCATCGAATACAATCAATATGTATGAAGCATCGCTGTTTTAAAGCTTAACGGAGTAAGCCGCGGATTAAGCGTCTTAAAATAGCTGCATGCCCAACCATCTTTGAGTGATTGTTTGGAGGCCGCATGGGCGGGCCATCCCTTGGCCGATTACTCCTTGTGGTAGAGTGATGGACGGTGATCACCAAGGTGTCGTATTGGCCGTTTAACTCTTAGCCTAGGCTGTCCGACCAAGCTGGCAAAGTTGGACGAACGAGATGATCTGCGACACATGTTTGCGACCGATGGATTTTAGGGTTTTAAAGAGGTGCGCAAGCATCACTCTTTAGCTTGACCGAAATCAAGCACGGACAAAGTTTTTGGTGGGACCGACCGGGCATGCGTGTAGACGGCTTGCCGGTGTACAAGTCCATGCCACTCTGTCTCGGGGAGGTGCGATCTAGGCCACTCAATTTGTCCGACAAATATGAGTGGTCGTGATCGATTTGCGACCGAAATCCTTTGCCGCAAAGGATTTTATGGGGCCACGACATGCCATCTTTGGGCGTGCTTTTCGAGGCGCCTGGCCATGGTCTACCTTGGCCGACTGGTTACATACGCAGGTGGGCCCACAGTGATCATGTTGATGCTCTCTGGACCTCCTTAGTTTATATCTGTACCCTACAACCGAAATGGCGAGGATGGATGGTCATGATTAAACTACGACATATATGTAATGACGCAAACCCTAATTAGGGTTTTGGATCAGTCACGCGTGCGTAACTTTGGCCAAACGGTTTGACAGGCTATGCTCTTCCTTTGAGGATACCAACCGTGTGGGGCCCATGTTGGGCCGATGGTAACTTATGTGCACCTTCTCGATTGTCCTAGGCGCGTTCTAAGCCATCGAAATATGCTGGCGATGTTGGATGGTTGTGTCAATTTAAGAAGCTGGTGGAATTTCCGCGACCCTTTAAGCATCACGTCAGCCACACTTCGAGCAAGCGTTCATTGCTCAGGGGCTAGGTCGTGAGAAAACCGATCAGGTGGGTGAGGAGTGGGACCGCCAATGTGTGCATTAGCGCTTCACTGATCAATCGTGGGATGATCTAATCCGTCCAACCAGGCTGGTGAAGTTGGACGGTCATGATGATTTAAAGACTGCTTTGAGCGGTCTTGCTCGTTTGTGCCTTCCCCAAAGCAACGCGGCCATCCCTCTTTGGGGCTGGCGTTTGACAGGCGTTAGGGGTATAACGTGGTGTTCGACCGGCTAGGGCATAGGCGGGCCCGGCGGTGAACATCACGGTGATTGTCTGCTCCTACTAGGATTCGTCTAGGCTAGTTAAATTATGCGGCCAACTTGCATGGTCGTGATCGTTTCTGATACTGACATGGACAGTCCAGATTTCCCTTACGGAATTAAACATGCTCGATCGGGCTAACATAAGCGCACCGACACAGGGTTCTCTTGGTTAGAGAATGATATGTCCTGTATGGGTATTCGTGCATACCTCACTATTGACACTTGGAGATTCGTGTTACTCTGCTGAGAGTAAACACTCAGTCGTCATGTCGCACCAATAATGAGAGTCCTGCTGAGAACAACACAGGAAATACAAGGAAACTCATTCACTAATTAATAATGCTATAAATACACAGAATATTTGGGATTGTTGCTACATGCACCATTCTGAGTGAATTTTGTATATTTATTGAATTGCTTCAAATAAATAAAATGAGAGGATTTCTGCGCTCATCGTTTGTCAAATGGCCTACGCTTTGCAGGATGTTGGCACACTAAATCTGGTTTTACAATTTTAGTCCTGAACTAAAATCCACCATCAACACATATCTACGAAGTTCAAAAGATAAGTGTTATACTTCGTTGTCTAATTCCATAATACTACGATCATACTATTATGATCATATCACATAATTAGATTATTATACAATATGTACAATATATACAGCTTCGCAGTTATGTTTTCAATATAGCCCGACTTGAAAGTTACGTTAGAAATGAAACAGTTCAAGTCAATATTATTAACTTCAAGTGGAAAGGTAATTTCGTCGTTGTAGTTCGCTACTTCTTCACATTCTTCAGGTCTTCAGAGTAATACTTGTATGTCTCAACATTCATAGACTTTCTAGTCTAACCTAAACGAAGTTGACTCTAGTATTTAATCAAGCGACTCTAGATGAGTTTTGATACTAAAACATGACAAAAAAACTTGACATACCAACACTTGGTGAGTTCAACCGAGCTATGCTCTAACATGAGCGCTTTTTGGAGAACTGTGGGGAAAATAGATCATCATCGATCCATTGCCACCAGCCTCCATATCCTTCTAGTGTGCATAAAGTTCCCCTTATCAAAGGTTACACTTAACCAACATTCACACTCTATGATGGAACCTGTAACACTCGAGAGCACGTTTTACGATTTCTGGAATCATTGGGGGAGCATGAATATTACCATGTTGTGCATCTAAAGGAATTTTTGAAGTCTTTGATAGGAAGAGCGTATACATTATACAACAACATCGCATTAGTAAATATCGTAAAATTGTTAATGCCTTTTACAGGAAATACTTCTTCGTGTCAGAACATATCACGTTATTTGATTTAGAGAGAATATTTTAGAGGAACAACGAACGTTCCAATGACTATGTGAAGAGGTTCAGAGTTCAAGCCTTGTATTTTCATGACCCAAACGTCACTGAACAACAACTTGTAGACTTGTGCATTAATGGAATGATCCCCGTATATAAGCACTATTGGAAAATATTCGCTTCCAAACCTTCTCAGAGCTTCATGAAGCATCCAAGCGATCAGCAACTACTACACATGCTTCGCTGGAAAGGGAAAAACCTATAAAAGTTGAAGTGTCTCGTGATGCTCGTAGCAACATACGCCTCGTCAAGAAATAATATAATCTTCAAACTTCTGTAAATGTTGTTGTTGAGCGAATAAAAATTAAATCCACTTCTTCATAAGAACATCATCCCAAGCGTGCATCCCCGTCACCAGCACCAACTTCATCACTACATGCACAGATGCCGCGAAGAGATAATCAAGTTCAAACTGCACCAGCTCCGTCCCGCCGCCAACAACAAGCTAAGGATGATCAAACAGACTTAAACTTCCCTGTTTCCATGGAAAAAGTAATCGAGTTCCCAAAGGTATAGATCCAAGATATCGCGATTAAGTTATTACTTGTCAGAAAGGAACCGACCGAAAAATAGATTGAGAATCCTAAATATTTCCGCTTTCATCGACTCGTCAGTCATGCTACGAGTGACTGCAATGGTCTGAAACACATCTTTTAGGATAAGATTGAATTTGGAGAGCTTCATCTGGGGACTGAAGGAGTACACAAGAACCCTCTTCCCATCAAGATATTCACTTTCTCTGAGGAACACGTCAATGAAGCAGTTCAATCCTTAATGGAGCATGTCTGTAAATTCTATCAAAGATGCAAAGGAAAGATATTTCCGCTGAGTTTAATCACGTCATGTAAGAAAAACGTCTATCCTTTCCGGAAGTACCTTTTGAACCATCGGCCACGGACAAATAGATGTATGACTGGGGACTTGCTAATATAGTCAATCTCAAAGGGAATGAATTTGGAAGAATGTTGATTGATGCTGGCACTACCGTCAATATTGTTCCATTGAAGACTTTCAAAGCTGCGGAGATCACTCGACAAGAATCTACTCATGCTCCTATATCAATCAGGGACCATGAAAGAATATCCAATGATGCTTATGGCTACACTACACTAAAGATGAATATGGGTTCTTGATAGGGTGTAGAATACATCATATTTAATATCTATTGGTTATGCTTTCTTTGTTACTTTTCGTGTGAATTATGTATTTTACGAGTGTTTTTGAGTTATTAGGTACTCTGGAGTCATATGGAGAAAAGAAGAAGAAATCTATCTCAATTGAGCAAAAGGACAAAATGGTCATTTCACAGGAGAGTGCTAGTGGCAGTCACGCCAAGGTTAAGGGGAAACTCTATTGGAGGTAGTATCAAATACAAATCAGCTAAGGTTAAGGGGGTTTCCATCTGGGTGACCCTTATCTCAAGTGTTGGGGTGTCTGAATCCTGCCCTAAAACTATAACCTAATAAGTCGAGAGAAATCAATCTTCTCAATCATTTATTCAGCCGCAAATAACCTGAAATTGAGAAGAAGGAAACAATGGATGTTGCTGTTATTTCCACGAGAAATTGAGAGATTGAAGAGGGGTTTTAGAGCAGATTCTGTGAGATAAGGAAGAGAAGTTCATAGATCATGAAGGGGAGAAATCAGAATGACTTGTTGCTGCAATCGATTATTGATGTCGTGTTCTTGAGAGATTCAGATGTTGATGGCGTGAATCAAAGAATGGGTTCACTGGAAATAGCCGAAATCTGTAGTTCCTGTGAATAATGGGATGATTAGGAGACGGTTTGATGAACAAGAGAAATGGGATCTGAGAGATGCTATTGTTGGTTGATTCAGAGAGGATGAAATTGAAATGGGTATGGACTGGAATATGAATCAGGGTTTGTTTGAGAAGATAAAGATGATGGTCATCTTGAAGTTCAGATCGAGACGTGAAGAAATATGCTGCAGTCCATCTCGAGAATTGAGTATCATATGCAAATGGGGTTTGAATTGATTCTGCGGAAAAGAGATGGAGGTGTTGATTAGGTTTGCTGTGGTGGAGAATTTGAACCAAGAATAATGTTGGTGGTCTCTGATAGAATCTTGAAGCTGTTGCAGTTTCCAGAGTATAGAATGAAAGAATCAGAAAATGGGTATGTGGTTTGAAATCAGTTTGATGTTGAAGAAGTGTTCAAGACAAAGAAGCATAAGAACAGGTTGAAATCATGAGTTCTTGGCAAAGATGAATGGTGTTTGTGCAGTTCAGAAATGAAGGAAGAATTGAGCTCAATATTGAGATGATATGGTTTACAAAAGTGGTGTTGTGCTGCTGTAGATGAATCTAATTAGATGTATGCTAGGATTTTTACAGGGGAGTGAAGAATGGCCTGAAGAAAGGCCGGAAATGCCGTGAAACAGAGGAAACTCTGTCTGATTCTCCCCTCTGATGAGTCGACTCAGTAACTCGATTGACCTAACTCGGTGAGTCAACAGAGTAAGACAACCCAGCCCTGACTAAGACAGCTGACTAGAAGCTAACTCACGTTTTGCCTTGACCCAGTCGACTATTAGAGACCGTTAGTATTAACTGTTAACTTTGACGGAATATTCTTTCAACAGAGAAGAATCTCAGGTAACCGGCGACGACTTTTCAGGCAGAATTTCGGTGATCCGATGACTTTTTCAGGCAAACAAAAGTGCATATATTTGTGAAGAATTCTCTATACTCATGTAGACTCATGGGTTTGGGGAATTGGACTTGAATTTGGAAAGTGAAGATGGAAGATTTGAGAAGGACAAGGACTTGGAAAGAACACTTACAAAGGGAAAGGGATTCTATTCCTAAGAGGATTGCTAGGAAATTGAAGCCTGTAAATAGAGAAGTTTTCTACACACTTTTTACACACTTCTACACCTCTACACACAGAGCACTTGTGTTTTTGCTTGCTTTTTCAAAATTCTTCTTTTAATTATTTGTGTGAACTTTAAAAATTCTCCCTTTAATTATTTGTGTGAACTTCAAAAAAACATGAGTAGCTAATTTTCTTATTGATTGAGGATGAATTCCTAGTTCTTAACATGTTTTGAGTTTTGTTTTTAAATCTACTTTGAAGTTTTTCACATGATTATCATTTGTTTTTACTAATAGGAATGTTTATACATTCATGGTTGATTGATAGATTGTTTATGTGGCCAACTAAATTGATTTTTTAATTGATCTAAAGCTAGTGAAAGTTAGGGGATAAGTAATCGTTTCTTGACTCTTTACACAAGTAGCAAACACGAGACCTTGCAGAGGGATTCCGTGGAGCAATTGTGTGTGAAAACAACGTTAGCAAGTAGACCTTGAGCTAAGAGTCTAACTACTAATATCAACCTAATAAATTCATAAATCTTAATGCGTTTAACTAAATTGCATCTTGAGTGAGCTACTACTAGGTGGTTTGGTGAATAGAATCTGGTAGTCGAGAACTTCCGTATCCGGTGATACTAGGGATTTAGGGGTTTAGCACTGAGCTAGCTGCTTTACCTACGGTTGGTGATAATCTGTGACTAATAAAAAGTGGAAAAGAACATAACTTGATTTATTGTTTTGCAACGAATAAGGATTCCTTGATGTAATCTCTCTTATTGGTTTCAACATACACTTTTAATTGCTTTATTTATTTTCTTTTGTTTTTAAAATCTAAAATCAATCCCCCCTTTTTGTGACAACTAAACAACTAAAACCTCTTGCTCCTCGTGGGAACGAACTTGACTACACTATATTACTTGTTAATTAGGTGGAAAAATATTAATTAATTTGTTGTGGTTACGACACGCATCAGTTCTACCTGGACATAAACCAATTTCTACATATTTAGGGAAGATCCAGGACATGACATGATTCTCGTAGGAGCATGGCTGCATGATGACAAGATAGTCAATGGCAAGGTACCTGTACCTCCAGTAATAAATCTCTCTGATGAAGAAAATTTTAATCCAGAAAGCTTGATGGATGCTTGTTGATGGGTAAAAACGATTTGCTGGTTTTTGAGGAAAAGTGGGGAGTTGTGCGTATGGAGAATCCTCGATTAAGCAAATTTCCTAAACTTTTAACAGATGCAGCTTTGCCTTTCTTTAAGAGCGTTATTTTTAATCATGGGTTTACGTTGTTAATGGCTATAATCCTCCGGTTGTTACAATAGGCACTGTAACTGTTCCAAAGGATATCGGTGATTATTATGCTGCCGAGATTCTTGCTACAGAGCAGAATTCTGATGGATTGAATGCAATCATCTATGCCATTACCCCAGATCTTCAACACCATGTGACTACGTGCACTCGGTCTAAAGATGCTTGAGATATCTTAGAAACCGTATTTGAAGGGAATACCTGTGAAAAAGAAGCTAGGCTTCAAAACCTAAATTCTGATTGGGAAAACCTTTGTATGGCAGATGAAGATTCTTTTGATGAGTTTAATCACAAAGTGTCTTAAATTTTTAATGCGTCTTTTGCGTTGGGTAAGACTATTCCTAAAAAGGACATTGTGATGAAAATTCTCATATTATTTCCATGTAGATACGATTCTAAGAAACATGCCATCGTTGAAGGAAATAACCTTAATGTGCTTTCCAAAAATACTCTTGTTGGGAAGTTAAAGATCTTTGATCATGAGCATGTATCCGAATCTGGAAGGGATATTGCTTTCAAAGCACAAAAGAACACAAACTACTTGATAAAAGTAAAAGTGTTGGCATCTTTGAAGATGATCCTTCTGAGACTGATTCATCAGATGAAGATCTTGACAAGTCAGTCTCGTTGATCACAAGACAGTTTAGAGATCTTCTTTTGAATAGAAGTAAACAGTTCACTAGAGATAAACCTAACTCATCAGTTAAACCTCATAATCGTGTTCCTTCTTAAAACAGGGATACTGATGATATTGATAACGAGGATATGCCACAGTGGTTCAAGTGTAAAGCCTTTGGTCATTTTGCAAATGAGTGTCCAAATCGTAGAAAATACACTGGAAACAAAGATTTTGCTGCAACTCTTGATTAAATATCTGATCACTATGATTCAAATGAAGATGAAAAATCAAGTGTTGCGCTCCTTGCTGAAAATATTAATTTTGATAATTACAGCAATACTCACATCAATCTTGATATTTTTCCTGGCGAAACTTCTTCAACAGTTTTGGAGGATAAAATGGATTTTTCTCTATCTACTGGAGACTCTATTTCTAATGTTTCAGGTACCATAATTTGTCTAGCAGCCTGCTCCGCTATGGTGTCTGAACCATCCTCCACCTTGACATGCTCTTACTGTACTCTTAAGGGTCACAAACTCTCTAATTGCTTCAAGTACAAGCATAAAGTAAGATATGTCAACTAACTTCAACGGAGAGCAAATCGATTAGTAAACAAGCTTAAACTTGTTCAGAAATCGTCTGAGGTATGTAAACTAAATCCCTCTCCGAAAAGGTTAATTTCTAAAGAACTAGTTAGACCTCTCCGGAAAAGAACAAGGTCTAAGCATTTTGTGGAAGATGTAGTTAGGAACTCTTTCCAAAAGGTTCACGGTAGACAAATCATTGTTCACCCCAACACATCATAATGTGTTGGCTGTACATCTTGTCTCAGGTGCCTGATTTCAAAGAGACAAGAGTAAAGCACATTCATATCTTAAAAGGTTTTTTTTTGGTTGTATTCTTTTGTTTGTTTGAGTTCAATAAAAAAATTGGTTGATCCTTTCATATCAAAAATTGGTATTGAAATGGTCTTTACTTTTTCGTTAAAAACAAGGATTAAAATCGACAATTCTACCCTCTTTAGGGTTGAGAATTGAGCGTATGTGAATCCTTAGGTTGTGTAAAGGTTCCATAACACTACATTCCTTTTTCCTTCTCTAAAAAAGTCTTTTCATCACAAGTTTGCTTGTAGAGCTTGTTCAGTGATTCTCTCTCACAAACCCATTTCTTATGGAGACTCCAAGCATCATGACTTCTGATGGAAAAGATGTTAATATGATTGTTAAGCTGTTAATCATGAAGGAAAAAGATAAATTGGTATCTCCCTTACCCTAAAATTTGAAAAGAAAAACGAGGAATGTGAGAAAACCAAGGGTTGTTCCTTCAAATCTTCAGCAGTTTTATGGTGTTCTTGAGGAGTTGAAGGAAATAAGAAAAGAGATGCAGCAAATAAAGGCTTTTGTGTTTAGGACTCTTGAAATTCATAAGGCCCTGGTTCGACATCATTCAAGAAGGTTCATTGAAATTGACTCCTATCTTCATGAACCTTATGTTCCAATAACTGTTGATGACAAGGAGTTCGGGGACGATAAAGAACTTTTCAAAGGTCTTAATGTCTAGGAAACTTCTTATGAGAATTTATTCTTGTGTTTTAAGAAGGATAAATAGGGTTTGGAATAACCATTATTGTGAGTACACATAGCTATTTCCAATGATTTTCATCTTGCAATGTTTTTAGATTTATTTATTTAAATTCTAAAGTTTATTTGGAAGATGATTTTGCAGTATTAATCTTTATGGTTCTATATATTGCAACTTGTTATAGGATATGTATGTTTGCGTCCTTGAACTATGATTGTCACATACATGGTCAAAAGTTAAGTCTTTCATATGTCATTATGCAAATATTCATAAAAGTTTGAGTCGAATTTTGACAAACAAAAGTTAAGCCTATTATATCATTATGCAAATATTGATGGAAGATAAGATGAACTTTTTGTTAGAGCATTACTTGGTCGAACTCACATGTGTTGCTATCTCAAGCATGTTTGTCAATATTAGTGATCAAAATTATATGTCTTGATTTCTAGTTTACTTAGGACTAAGTCTCGGTCTAGGATAGTTAAGTGTAGTTGAGCTCCAGACTCCATGGAGATCATCTTACGAAGACGAAGAACTACTCGAGGAACATGTGGAACTTCATCCGACTAAAAGGTATGTGGAGACTTGAACTTATCTATCACTCAAAAGTATATTCTATCTCCTACTCTTGAGACAAAGTCGTATAAGTATGATAGTTTCATACATACACATTTGCTATTTCGAGCCGAGTTTACTCGCCTATCTTTTTCTCGAAATATGTGTTGGTAAGCTTTTGCTTTAACCATTTTCATCTTTACCCGTGACGAAAGTCATGATGACGTTTCAATCTTGAAAATAGCTTTGATGACGATAGTCGTGAATAACGATTGTTATAACATTATAGAAGAATGTTTCAATGATTGAAATGTAGAGTTGAGATTACCATCTATGGATATAGGCATATATAGTGTGTTCGAAAATTAGTGTATAAATCCATGTGTCGGAAACCAAGTGCGTGCATATGTGTGCATGCGGTATTGGTGAAGGAGACAGGTTGAGTACGCGTACCCGTACGCGTACCAGCGAAAGTTTTCATACCGAAAATTCCTGCTGAGTTTGGAAACCAAAGCCAACTCAAATCTAGTAGCTAAGGAACCATACCCGTACGCGTACCAAAGCCGGTTATTTCTCAAATCGGTAGTTCATGAACTTAAAACAATAAATTATAAGGAATGCAATCTTTGCAAACCGTGGGTATATTTTTCATGAATTGATTCAAGTGGATAAATCCGATTTGTTTCAATTGTGTCTATGAATAAAGACCTAAGCAATTGAAAAACTCTATCAACTAGTTCTTATGAGTCATTTGAACTAGTTATGAGAAAGATGAATACGATTAATATGAAAGTGCTCATATGGCTAACCATTGGTTAACTATTTGTGAACCAACTAAGTGTACACGTTTAGGTACGGTTACTCAAACCTAAATGAATACATTTCATTTGTGTGTGACAAGCTAATTTTTGATCTAACAGTTGAAAGATATTAGCTTGGTTGATCAGGTTTTTCATCTAACGATGAATATTGAATGCTTTGTTACCAAGGTAACTTAGATTGCAAACCCTGATTTGAAAACTATATAAAGGAGACATCTAGCAATTGGAAAAACTAATCCCCACACCTCCTGTGTGATACTAGTGGGTTTGCTAGAGTCGATTCTCCTTTAACCTTAGGTTTCTTCTCGAGACCCTGTAGGTTAACGACTGAAAGACTTCACTGGGATTGTGAAGCCAGACGAAACTACTTCTCTTGTAGTTGAGCGATCTGATCTTGCCATTATATATCGTACGAGTTCAACTGAATAATTGACTTGAGATTATATCTCCGATAGGGCAAGATAAAAAGAAATCACAAACATCTTCGTCTCATCGTTTTTGATTCCGCAATATCTAGTTTTGCTACCATACGATTTAGATTATTGTGAGGTCATTGATAATACTAGGATGTTCTTCGGGATAAGTCATGTTTATCAATTAGTTCATGTTCACCTTGATTTATCAAAAGACGGAACAAAAACTCATAGGTTTATCTGTGGGATACATATTTATCTATTATCATAGACTTTTCTATGTGACACAGATTTGTTTATTAAAGTCTTCGACTTTGGGTCGTAGAAACTCTTAGTTGCGGCTGAGATCAGCTAAGGGAATCAAGTGCGCAGCATCCTGCTAGGATCAGAGACGTAAGGAGCGCAGATGTACCTTGAATTAGTGTGATATTCATTAGGGTTCAACTATAGTCCAGACCGAAGTTAGTTTGTAGTAGGCTAGTGTCTGTAGCGGCTTAATACAGTGTGGTGTTCAAATTTGGACTAGGTCCCGAGGGGTTTTCTGCATTTCTGGTTTCCTCGTTAACAAAATTTTTGGTGTCTGTGTTATTTCTTTTCTGCATTATATTTGTTTATATAATTGAAATATCACAGGTTATGCGTAAGTTCAATCAATTAGATAATCCAACCTTTGGTTGTTTATATAAATTGATTGACACTTGGATATTGATTTTTGATATCGTCCAAGTTATTTCTTATATTCAATGAGGCTCGCAAATTCCTATTTGTTTGATTGCGGATTGAATTGAGAAATTGAGATATAACACTTTAATATACTTTTCTTAAGATTGAGTATGACTGTCTAGTTGATTCTCTTGAAAGTATATTGGAGTTAGTCCATACAGATTGCTAAGAGAAATATTGGGTGTGGTTGTTAGACCCCCGCTTTTTCAGTTGGAATCTCTGTTTTTAGCATAAATACGATTATGTGGCTTAGCTGACGTTGGAGGTTTGTCTTTAGAGAATCGTTTATTTCTCTTCCTAAGAAGTTCTCTGTCTTGTGATCAGAGAAACTAAGTTATTAAGATCTTCATCTGAAACATCAGGATCGACAAGATCATCTCCAGAGTTGTCAAAACTTTCACCTTTTGGGGTTTTAGTGTTTTTCAGTTCCTTGAACGCAATATCCTTTCCGGCTTTGGATTGCAGTTCATGATCAAAGATCTTCAACTTCCCAACAAGAGTGTTCCTGGAAAGTGTATCAAGGTTATTTCCTTCTATGATGGCATGTTTCTTAGCCTCGTATCTTGTTGGTAAGAATCGAAGAATTTTCATAACAATGTCCTTTTGGGAGATAGTCTTCCCTGATGCAAAAAAAAAAAAACATTAAAAATACTAGACATTTTTTGATTAAAATTCTCAAACGAATCCTTATCAGACATACGGAGGTTTTCCCAGTCAGAATTTAGATTTTGAAGCCTAACATCTTTCTCTGAGGTATCTCCTTCAAATACAGTTTCTAAGATATCCCAAGCATCTTTAGACTTAGTGCACGAAGTCACATGGTGCTGAATATCTGGGCCTTTGGCGTGGATAATAACTTTTAACCCGTCAGAATTATGCTTTGCGGCACTTATCTCGGTTTCACTATATTGTATCAATGGCTTCGCAACAGTAGTTCCGTCTACAACAACTGTTGGTGCATTATATCCAATAACTACAATTTTCCATGTCTCAAAGTCACGGACTTATATAAAGGAACGCATAACGATTTTCAACCATAAGTAATTTGAGCCATCAAACGTTGGCGGTACATTTATAGAGATTGCACTCATGTCCATATAATCAGATTGTTTCAAACATAGACTCATTAGGTCTTTACGTGTTTGACTGCTCTGATACCAACTGAAAACGCCGGAGGTACCAAAATACACCACCAACTTTTTCATATGCAATCTGTATGGACAAACTCAACACAACTCCGAGATTAAGAACTCAATCAAGAAAAGTGCCTAGAGTAATCTCCCACTCTCTCTCTCTTTTTGTTAGAACGTATACATAATTGAATTCGTGAACCTAACTAGAAAGACGGTACCAAAGACCAATGCCCAAGGATCAATCAAGTCTTATCCAACTAACAAGGTTGGATCTAGAAACTGTGATTGATCAACGCACAACCTGTGATATTTCAATTATAAAGATAAACAATATAATGCGGAAAAATAAATAACACACACCAGAAATTTTGTTTACGAGGAAACTGCAACTGTAGAAAACCCCCGATACCTAGTCCAGATTGAACACCCAACTGTATTAAGCCGCTACAGACACTAGCCTACTACTAATTAACTTCGATCTGGAATGTAGTTGAGCCCGAACTCAGTCTCCCACTGATTCATGTACAGTCGTGCTCCTTACGCCTCTGGAATCCCAGCATGACTCTGTGCAATTGATTCCCTTGGACGGTCTCACACCAACTAAGAGTTTCTTCAACTCAATTGGATCAAGGCTCTATAAACAATCAATATCAAGATACTCAAGTTATCAAGATAAAGTATAATTGGACCTGGCTTCACGGATCCGATTGAAGTCTTTGTAGTCGTTAAACCCTAAAAGGGTTTCTGGAGAGGACGAATCTAGATACAACTAGGACACACCAAAAAGTAGTGTCAGGATTCAATGATCCTTGTTGCCAAGAATTCCCCTTACATAGACTTCAAATCCTAGGTTGTTTTAGGTTTAAGCTAAGATAGATTTGGAACCAAGCAATCAATATTCACTGTTAGATTAAATCTTTGAATCTTATCCACATATACAAGATATACACTATGGTTAGGTAAACCGTAACGGAACCGTGTATAAAGACTATGTTCAATATGGTTAGCCGGCACTAGCCGATTTGAAGTTAAAATCTTAACACTCGTTTTCGTATTCACTAAGACATTAATATTAAGTTACAATCATGTGATTAAATGAGTCTAGTGTTAATTAGAGAATTGATCAAATGCAAATTACTTCATAGAAATAATTTAATCGCAATTGAATCATAATCGACATAGTTTGTGAATATACAAAGTACAATTACTTGAACCGTTCGTGAATCAGCTGAGTTACAGTACGTGGACCGATTTGTAAACTTATATACAACAACCGAGTTCCAGAGTCTATAAAACTTCTCAATTCATAAACCGGTTTGCAAACTTATGCAATTACCGAGTTCCGGACTCTACATAACTTTTTAGTTCATGTACCAGTTTGCAAACTTTGAACCAACTCAAAGTTCCGGAGTCTACAAAACTTTTTAGTTCACGTACCGATTTGCAAACTCAAGACCTTTGCCGGTTCTGGAGTTCACAGAACATTCAGCTTGCGTACCGGTTCGGGTACTAAACTGGTTCTAGAATATAGAATTATTTTGGCTTGTATACCGGTTTGATTATTTTAACCCGATTCGCTTACCACATTTCCACAATGGTTTGTATACGAATATACGTACCTATCCGGATCACGAAATAAACATATTTTCCCATGATGTACACACGAGTATGCATATCACACAAATCTGAAAGTCGATATATAGATACTCCGCTACGTGTACGAATACATGTAATACGGCTTTAGACGTATAACAGTTTTCTCAGTTTGTAAGACTGATAACTGTCTTGTATTCCAAATATAGTAATTTTATATTTCTCTAAATAGATTCAAAACATTTTTGAATAACATCAATGACACATATCATTATTCTACACTATTTTCGAATGAAAAACTTGAATCATGATCTGGCTCCGAACAATGAATTGTTATTTACCGAATTTGATCAAGTATGAAAAAATATTCATTTAGCTTAGTCATTATATTTCTAGAAATTCGTAAACTAAATAATTAGTTCCCGACTCGAAATTCTTGTCTATAGAAGCTAGTCTAATTAGTTACGCGACAATCATCTCAAAGATAGAAAAGTGAATATAACTTGAGAAATAGGTGGTTCAGTCTCCACTTACCTTTTGTTGATGAAGTTCTCCAAAATCTTCGGTTGATCTTTGCCTTCAAATGGTATAACGCAAATGACGACTGGTTCGTTTCTAAACTCCACTATCCTAGACTGAGACTTAACTAATTGTAGACTAGAAATCAAGATATAATTTTGACAACTAAATTTGACAACAAGATTGATATAGAAACACTTGTGAGATTGACCGAGCAATGCTCTAACAAATTCTTCTTTAGTCCGATTGGAAACTCGGTCAGAACTCCTATTTTGGTTCATGGAAGTATATTCAAACATATGAGAATGAACGATAACAAAAGAAAAAGGGCACTCTTGACGGTTCTTGTGATCTAACAACCTTGAGTTTTCATCAAAAACTTCACAAGGATGTTCGTAATATCAACTCCAAGGTAAAAAGTATCCAAAAACAACTATATGTGCTTGCTATAAAATTTCCCGATATCAAGAACGAAATAGATAAGATTCAAGCTTCAACTACGGGTGATTCTGATGGTGAAGATAATGAGTAATCCTTTTGTTTTATGTTTCTTTTATAACTTTAAATACTAGGAAACTTCTTGTGAGAAATTATTCTTGCTTTTGAGAAGGATAACTATAGTTTGGTATAGCAAAAATTGTGATTACACAAGCTATTTCCAACTATTTTCATCTTGCATGTTTTTATATTTATTGATTTAAATTCTGGAGTTTTTGGAAGATGAACTTGCAGTATGTAATCATTATTGGTTTAATATATTTCAAAGTCTTATAAGATATATATGTCCTTTAAATGTTGTAAATTGAACTGATATTTCATATATGCTCAGAAGTTGAATCTATTATGTTTTCTATAAACTAAAAATATAACAAACTCTTTGAGAATTTTCTCGCAGTAACTCTTGATAACACTTTTGTGTTATTACTGCACTATATACTCCATAAGATTTTCTTATGATGAGTCATTCCGATTAAAATTGTCTCTTTGTTCATAACTGGCATTGAGATTAATTTAAGTCGATGTTCAGGATACAAATTCATGTGATTTTTTAATTCCAACAAAATCCTTCTTTTTCACTAAAGTAAGGTAACTCATGTTGTTCTCTTGGGAATAACATCAAAATGGGGGAGAGTTCTTAACTGAACTGGTACTTAATTGTTATATCTTTGTGGGGTGTGTGACAGTAGAATTTACAGGGGATGCTTGTATCTTAAATCTCCTAGGTGAGCGCTGAGTATTTTCTTACTATGTGATATCATCTAAATAAAGTTGATATGTAACACCTTTAAATCCTGAAATATCTTTTGGTTGAATTCATTACAATCCCATGACTTTCGTACCTTTGCCAATTTTTGTTGACAAAAAGGGGGATACATATGTTTTACGGATCATTATGTAAGGGGGAGTGAATTAACATCTATAGGTTTCACCTATCATGAAAAAGATGAAAGTATTGATTAAGGGGGAGAAACATATCACCGTAGTATTACTTCAAAGTTGTGATACAATTGAACTTTCGAGAAGATAATAATATTATGTTTTTGTATAACGACGATTGAGAATATTTGTTTTCAAAGTTGTTATTGCTACAAATCTTCAACAACAACGATGCTGAGTTCAACACGTTCAGAATCATTGCAACTTGAAGTAACAAAGAATTCAAAAGAGTTGAAGAAACCAAGGAAATCAAGGTATGATGTATTCAAGGAGTTTTCAAGGTTTTTTTTTTTTATGCATATGTATTCATAGTTTTGTCACTAAAATTGACAAAGGGGGAGATTCTTAGAGCATTGCTCGATCGAACTCACAAGTGTTTCTATCTCAAGCTTGTTGTCAAATTTAGTTGTCAAAATTATATCTTGATTTCTAGTCTACAATTAGTTAACTCTCGGATTAAGATATAAGTGTCGTTGAGAAACGGACATCACGACAGTCATCGTTGCGTTCTACCATTTGAAGGAGAAGATCTATCGAAGCTTTTGAAGAACTTCTTCAACAAAAGGTAAGTGGAGACCGAACCACCTATTTCTCAAGTTATATTCATCTTTCTATCTGTGAGACATTGTCGCATAACTAATTAGACTATCTTAAGCATATCAAGAATTTCGAGTCAAGTTTACCTTGTAATTAATCCTCGAAATATATGACTAAGCTTAATGATATTTTCATACTTGATGAATTTCGGTTAAGAACAATTTATTGTTCGTAATCTAAACCACGATTCAAGATTGTCATTCGAAAATAGCCTGGAACAATGATATGTGTCATTGATGTTATTTGGGAATATTTCGAATTGATTTTGAAAGAGATATAGAACTACTGTAAATTCGGATACAAGACAGTATGCATACCAGTCTTACAAACTGGGAAAGCTGTAAAGGTCCGGAGCATGAGTACATGTACCCGTACACGTACCGGTATAGCTATATGTCAACAACTTTTTGGTACGCATACCAGTATGCATATCTTAAAAAATATGTGAACTCGTGAACCCGGAACAATATGCAAACCAGTACGCGTACTGAAAAAGAACTGTCAGTTTTGGAACCGATGTGGTATCCATACCGGAAAAGTTATGTATGTTCCAGAACTTTAATTTGTATCAAGGGTACACATACCTAGTACACGTACAATGACAAATATGTTCAAGAACAAGGTTTAAGTACACCTACTTGCCCTGTCGATCAAATTCACACGCACATAAAATTATTTCTCCGAGATAATTAGCATTTGAATAATCTCTAAAAACACTGTAGACATATTTGATCATATAATTGTGACTCAAGGCAAAGTATTAAGTGTTATATGAAAATGCTCTAGTTTATAGTTCAGTTGGCTAGTTTTGACTAACTATTCATGAGCATGGTCTTTGTATATGGTTTGGTTACGGTTCATCCTAACCAGAGTGAATATATTGTTATGTTAATCAGATTCAAAGATTCATCTAACGATGGATATTGTTTGCTTGGTTCCAAAGCTATCTGTTTGTGGGTGAAAACCGTTTCTGCTGATTTTTGTAATTTTTGGTGTGTGGATGAGAAACAAGTCTAGACCCTAAACAATGTACTGCACGGGAGTACTTTTGATTCGAGAGATCAATCTGTACAATCCTGGCCTAAACCAAGAAATGGCCATTCCAGGCTTGCTTCGGTCACAAAGTGAAGGAGAATGGTTGGTCTTAGGGAGGGAAGCAAAGAGAGTGTTGAGATCAGAATCGTTGATTTTGAAGGCGTGGTTGTTTATGACTTGTATCAGAAAGTAGAACTGGCTAGCAGAATGGAAAGCTACCAGGTGATTTCTAGATACTGTATTGTTGCCGACCAAAACTTGTTGTTTGGTGAAGATAGGAGAAGCCTATCTATACAAGTCATATTAAAACGTACCCTGGTCTCGTAGGAAGTGGGAACGATTGAGCGGTGGAAGAAAAGAGTAACGTGTAACCGTCATACGTTATGCTTCCATGATTAAGGAAGTGAATTCATTTACACCGTTACTTTTCACCACTACTAATTGTCCCGCTTCATGACACTTTCTTGTAATGGGCGCATTGCACGCCGCACGCTGTAAACCGCCAGACCAATGCCCTGATGAGCATCCCCCAGTTTGTGACATGTTTGATGTCTCGAGTGGTTTCGTGGAAACATGTAGCACTTCGTTATGTGTGGCAAGTCAAAGTAGGAAAATAACATGTAATTTTATTAAGCTCGTTTTGGCTGGTCACCTAAAACTTGCCACAGGTTTGTCAGTTTGGTGGAAAACTTCGATGGCTGAGATCGCATCTCATGAAGGAGGGTAGACGTTGATTATGGTTATCTTGTGTTGGCGCTTGACAATGGCGCAGTGGTGTTTTGGTATACGTCAGTGGCAATGTGGCATGGCTAGCATGGCTCGTGCATGCCAATGGCACGTTGATGCAAGTGGCGCCTGGCGTAGCCATGGCCACTAGATTTAGGAAGCTGGTCGCCTGAAACTCACCACAGGTCTGTCAGTTTGGTGGCGATCTTGGATGGCCGAGATTTCATCTCATGAGGAAGGATGGCCATTGATTATGGTCGCATCTTGTTGTATAGCATAGTGGCGCCATTGGCATAGCGACATGCTAGTGGTATGTCAGTGGCGTAGCTGTGGCGTGGCGGCGTGCTAGTAGCCGTGGCATGTCGGCATGCTAGTAGCCGTGGCATAACAGTGTGCCAGTAGTCGTGGCATAGCGGCGTGCCAGTAGCCGTGGCATAGCGGTGTACTAGTAGCCATGGCATAGTGGCATGCCAGTGGCGTTGTGGCATAGCCACGCCTGTGGTGTTGTAGCACGGTCAAAGCTAAGATTTGGCTCTGTGGCCAAAGTTAGGGCTTGGTGGCATGGCCAAGGCTAGGGTTTGGCGCCATGGCCAATGCTAGGGTTTGGCGCCGTGGTGTTGGACCCACATGTGGCGTGGAAACATTGGCCCTGTTGCCACGTTTTAGATGGGGGAAAACGATTTGCTAGTTTTTATGGGATTGAGGAGACGACCGTGCGGAGGAGACTCCTTGAACCGAGCAATATGTTAAACCTCACACAAATGCACTGCAAGAAGGGAGTGTTTTAAGTTCGAGAGATCAATCTGTAGGACTCCGGCCTAAACCAAGACAATGGCCGTTACAGAGTCAATTCGGTCACAAGAGAGGATGGGATGATCTGTAGAAGGGAAGCTGAGAAATGTGTGAGATCAATGGTGATCGATATTGTAGGTGTGTTGTGTATTCTACGTAAGAAAGTTCTGAATGATTGAATTTTACTCAGTTGAAAGTGATTTCTCAGACGATGAGTTTGTGTAGACGAAAGATTGTCTGTATGAACTTGTTGAGAAATTCTTTTCTATTTCAATCAGGATTCAGAGACTTTTTATATTGTTGAATTGAAAACACCATGATCCCATGAAGTGTAACAATTGCTGGAGTCAAAGAGTGGGGAAATGGAAAATCGTGTTGAAACCAGTTTCTCATCGTGCGGAGACTTGGTTAACTTTCCACCCACTACTTTGCTAACTCCTCCAACTGATTGCACGACTTGCCCACATTCTCATCGTGTGTATGAACACACGTGCCGTAGACCTCCATACCAAAACCCTAGTTAATATCCCCCCATGTGACGTGATTGACATCTCGTGATTGTGAAGTCTGCAAGACAGACATGTATTTAGTTAGTCAGTTGCTGACTTTATGGGACGATGAGTCCTTGTATTGCTGAGTTGAACATAATTTGAAAATGTTCTGAGACTCATGAATTGAACGTGTCTGCTGAGACAAAAAAATATAATTGTCGAATAAATGTTGATAACCTGAGCAAACTATGTTGCTGAATCGTTGAATATTAATTATTGAAATAATATTCCTTAATCTGAGCAAATATTGCTAATTTGAGCAAATGTTGCTCTGATGAATTATTGAATATTGATAGTCGAACTAATATTCATGATTTGAACAAATATTGCTCGTATGAGCAAATGTTGCTCGTATGAGCAAATGCTGCTCGTATGAGCAAAAATGTTGCTCGAATTATTGAATATTGACAGTTGAACCAGTATTCTTAACGTGAACAGATATTATTCATTTGAGCGAATGTTGCTCATTTGAGGAATCATTGGTGACAGGACCAAGATAATTATTAATTAAAATATTGTTGAGCCTAGTATAATTAATTAGGGTGTTGATTATGGTATCAACATAAAAATTATTGGCGTTTGAATTTACTTAGAATTACGATTTGCAGAGCTCTGGATTCGAAACCCTAATTTTGATCAACTGCTGAATTGATGATAAATTAATGATTTGTTGAAAATCATTCATGAAATGGAGAAGGGATCGACTACATGGGATGATGAACCGACCATGTAGACCCCAGATGCTACAGTGAGCAAAATGCCAAAGTCTCTTGAAGACCAGTTGGTGAAAGGATGATTAAATGCTGGTTTAATCATTTTTTGAACCTGATTATGGATAGATGAGGGACTGACCAAGGGATCATGAGACCGGCCCTTGGTGGTCATGGGACCAGCTGATGGTCGTTTTAACAAACTCCCAGCTGTTTGAGAAGGGTTTGGACCCAGTATGAGCAATTGAGCAAATTAGGTCAAAATTATTAAAACACGTGGGACCGGCTATTTGCAAGCCTCAGGTTCAGCCTTGGTCGGTCAAGGATACATTCCCGCGTCACCATAATGTCCGTGTCTCAGTCCTGAGAGTTTCGATATTTTTCGGTGCGCGTTTGAGCAACATTTTGAGAAAATACGAAGAAATCAGGGATTTTGCTGAAACCGTGAAACTTCATGAGATGAAGGAATAAAATTATAAAATAATGAAGGAATCATGAGGTGTGGGACCGGTTAGGCCAAGGCATGGCCGGTCGGCCAAGGAGCCGGTCCCAAGGAACTTTTTCCTAATTTATAATATTTTCATGATTTTAGGGAAATATCATAAAATCAAGAAGTTTGTTGAAACCAAGGAATTTGTTGAAATCAAGGAGTTTCCATGAGATGAGGGAAACAAAAGAAATAATAATGATAAAATAAGGGGCGTGTGAGACCGGCTAGGGCGTGATCGATCGGTGGTAGGCGAATATAGATGTGTAAATAAGATGAATAAATGGATGCCTACAGTGATACCGCAAGTGCACGGTGTTGTTGCAGTGAGTGCACAAGTACGGGTCGAATCCACAGGGACTTGGGGTGTTATGAAGTTTTCCTAGCTAAGCTAATTCTATATGCAAGGCAGTGACAATGAGGGATAGTCCAAGGCAGGGAAACAAGGCTACAATGCATATGTACAACGACAGTGGCAATGGTATATACAAAGGTAGCAAAGGTATGTACAAGGCAACAAGAAATCCAGGATGCATATCTACAATGACAGTGAAGGTGATATATTTACAGTGAGGTAGTGATATAGTAACAATGTGACAAAACAAAGACAATGGCCAAGGGCCAAAGGCAGTGACAGGGAAACAAAGTGGAAAAGTAGTGAAGAAAATAAAAACAGTGGGAATGGAAGTGTATGGAGATGGATGAGAATTCTCTTTCACCTAGCTAGTTAGCCTGGGATAAATCCTTGTCCCTAATGGACAAGAGGGTCTAGTTCAAGCTAGTCTCTTGGCCAGGGCAATTCATGTGGCAAGTTATCTAACCTAAAATCCTTAGATTAACCCCTAGCATTGCCTATCTGATTAAAGCATAAACAATCACAGGTCATTTAGGTTTCTAGGTCTCTAACTAATATGGCTGGTTAATCCCTTAGAACTACCACTAACCCCTAGCATTAGTGGTCTTTTTACAGCACCACTAATCACAAGTCAGTGAGGCTTTTAGGAATTTAGCTAGCCTAGACTATTTTGAGTTCTACAAGAATCAACCTAAAGGCTAACCAACAAGGCTTAAGGGTCTTCTCACCCTAGTGGTGGATTTAGAACATGCTGAAGTTAGGAGTTTTCATGCTTGTCAAGCATTAAGACTCAAAACAAGAACATGTGAGTCAAACAGGGGAATTACATGAACATTAACGTACACAAGAACATGAACATAACATCAGAACAAAGTTTAGAACACAAGAACAAAATTTAACAGTGAAGAACATGTACTGATAGTATTATGGAATTGAAATTGAAATTAAACATGAAATTAACCCAATTAGGGGGTATCTCGGATGACCCAAGAACCCCTTTTGCATTCTCTACAACTTCCCTTTTATAGTTTTTCAAAAATACAAAACCCTAATTCGAAACCCTAATTTTTTGGGGAAAATCAAATTCTCTCACCAATTTCCTGAATTGAGCTCGACCCATGCTTTGGGTATGTCCCCTCTGCTCTTCTGAAGCTTTTCCTGCCCTCAATTTTGTCTTCTCCTCGCTGTTGGTAAAACCCTAGCTCGAGCTTTCTTGTCAAACCCACACCTAGGGTTCAGAGATGTGAATTTGGAAAGAAGTCTAGGCTAGGGAGAGATGTCGTGGTGTTGTCGGTGGTTGTGTGGTTCGAGAAGAAGGTGTAGCTGGTGGAGGTGATGGAGTTGCAGAACTGTGGAGCAGCTCTCTGCAGTTTGGGGAAGATGAGAAGAAGAACTCGATGGAGAAGAAGGGTCCGTTTGGTTAGGGGTATAGGGTTCTGATGCTAGGGTGTGAGGCGGGTGTATCAAAGGTTGATGATCAGCAAAGCGAAAGTGTAGGATGAAAAGGTGATGGAATGATCCAACGACGCGATAGAAGCGACCGTTGGATGATGAGATACAACAAAACTGACGGCTTCAGATGGAGTTAGGTACTATAGTGTTTGACGGGAGCTTCGGAGTTTGATGCACAATGATGAGGTGGCCGTTGGATGATGAGATGGATCCAATCTGACGGCTCTCATGGAAATGGGTATGGATAATGGAAATGGATTTGGGTAAGGGTTTTGGGCCTTGGGTATGCCAAGCCCATATCTTCTTTAAGAACAATTCTTCCTCTTCAAGCCCACTTCTAATTGATCCGGCTCTTGCAAACATCATTCTTCGCTTCCTCCTAGCGGGAGTCTTTGCCGTTCCTTTGCTCTTTTCGCTCCGTGAGATAACCAGGCTTTATTTAGTACCTAAAAATGCAAAATTAATTAAGAAAAGTATTTATTCTTGAAAACAATGAAAATACAGAATATGGGATAAAATGTAGAATTAATGCACAAAAGATGAGTTAAATGCCAAGAAAAATATATAGAAATATGCACTTTTTAGCACTCATCAAATACCCCCAAACCTGAATTTTACTTGTCCTCAAGTAAAACAAAACTAAGGAAATCCTACCTATACCACTGTCGCCGGTCTCTCGAATGCATTTAGCGTATGCACTAAGCCTTTTAAACCACTAAGTGTCCCTAGTGGACGAGTTGAAGTCTCGTGAAGGTTTGCTTAGAACGTACCTACAAAGTTCTAGGACAAAATATAAGCTCAGATTCCATCAAATGTGACATGCGCAAGTCAGTAGAAGCTCACAGCAAAATGGAGATGTCACTCTAGCTATCGAAGGCACAATCCTAGCACTGATAACAAATAAAGACATGTGATAAGAGTGTAAAGTGTATCTACACATGTGTAAAGAAAGATCGGATGTTATGACTACTAATCACCAAGAGATAGTTTCTCAGGCTAAGAACCAAGGTCGAAATCTAGCTAGCTGTCCGGACTTTACGAGAATTGTGAATGAGTTGGAGGTATTTCACAATTACTCGCGTTGTACATCAATGGCATACACCCTTCCTTGCTTATAACACAAAAACACAAAAGATGACTCTTTACATGACTCTTATTTACATTGACTACTCTCTTTTATATTTGGAACAAGAGAGAATGGAATTGATAAATACTTGATTGATTTTTTCATTTTTTTCATTTTTTTTTACTTTTTTTTTTTTGATTTTTTTTTTCCTGAATATATACATTTTTTTTTTCAACAAACAATTCTTTTGATACATATACAAAAGGAAACAAAAAAAATTACATGACTCTTAGCAAGAGGTAGCCCTTTTTGATGCACCCAGTTAAATTCGATGGTTGTCTTTCTTAATGTAACCTCCACCTTCTATCCCAAACAACCAAAGAACAAGCTAGTCAAGTTTCGTTCAGTATTCTAAAGTGATTGGCAATTAAAACTTCCGATAGAACACCTCAAGGATGAGGCTATACATGTATTGGTAGATCGTGCGCGTGCAAATTTCTTATCACTATGTGAATTGTGCTAGAATCAGGGTGCCTAAATATCTAGACTAAGACTCCTAAAAATTACATATTTGCACAAGAGTCAACATTTCAAGGTAAATGAGCTCCATTTTTATGTTTTTTTCAATTTTTAATTTTTTATTTTGATTTTTTTTTCATTTTTTTCAAAAAGAAGGAGTTCTTGTTTTCAATTATGGCATATTATCAAAGTATCTACTTTTCACCCCCAAACCTAAACTAAACATTGTCCTCAATGTTTCAAAATATGAACAAAATTATAATACAACCTATGAAGAGGATCATGTTGAGTAGAGAAAAAGGAAAGAGAATACCCGATTTCGGCGAAAGCAATATTAGAACTCCGTTATTCAAGGCAAGAATCCAACATATGTCAGCCGAGATCATATTGGATTAGCAAAATATATACAAAAGGAACAAAAGGGTTTTAAGAAATTTTATCTACTGGATTATATACAAAAATTCACCATACACTAACAATCTAAAGAGTTGAGGATCAACCCAAAAGACAAAGTGTAGAGGTTTCAACAGCTTCACACAAATATAACAGGAAAGAAACGCAAGTGAAACTGTGAAACAAAATGAGCTACCCCCAAACCTGGATTTTTCAACGGATAAAATTTTGGAAACAAAATCTCGCAGTTTTGGAGGTTCATCATGCACAAGGTCTAGCTCGAAATGAACTTTGGTGGGGACGGGCAAACATGCTAATTCCAATTGTGGCTCCTCAAAGATATTATACTTAGATGCAAAATAGTCCAAAAGGACTTGGGAAGCACACAGTTCCAAACCTAGATTAGGGACTCTCAGAAAAGTCGGTTTGACAATATGGGTACAAACCAAATCTAGGTTGGGTGGAAGGCCATCAGATTGTGACTTATGTAGGACGATAGGCACATCATTACTAATCACATCAACATCTCCTAAGTCTTCTACACGTGTCACAACATGCTCACAATCATCAAACAAATTGGCAAGATCACAATCAGAGTCATCAACATCATCAACAAATTTATTCTCATGCATCGGCAAATCAGGAGAAATATCACAATGTGACCTAGGTAGAGAATCAGACACATCAAATATATTTTCATGCATATTAGCATTAGTGTCTACAGAAGATTCAACTATTCCTATGTCATGCTCATCTTCGCAGAATAATTGTACGAATCCCATGTCAATATCAAAATCATATGAATTACAATGAGTATTAGAAAAAACAACATTCATGAAGGTCGATGGCGAGAAGCCATATGTTATTGAACCAACAGGTTCCACAATATTTTCATGTTCTTCTAACATATCATCATAATCATCATAATCATCATCATGGTAGCATGCATATTGGTCCTCATTAACAGTGGTGGTGTCATTAGTCGATTCATGTTCCTCTAAATTAGGTTCATATTCAACATCATTTACATGAATGGGACTAGACACTTCATTAGGGACAACATACATTTCCTCATGAATTTCCTCCTTTTGTAGGTGAAGCAAAATCTGATCTAAATATGCATGAATTCGTGATGTAGATCTATCAAAGTTTTGCTTACTGAGTCTTAAAGCTTCTGTGGTGGAGTCTAAATTCATGGGAGTACAAAATTCTTCATGTTCAAATTGTGGTGAATGGTACATGCGTGCATGGTCATTAGGGTTTACAAAATATTGATCGCAACCCTCAAAGGATTGATTATGGTCCCAATGACTACCATTCTCACAATTTATGGGCATTTCATACCTTGGATTTTCTCTAGATTGCCTAAAATTATGCAAAATATGACAATTCTCAACAGGGTGGTCTAAACTACCACATGCGGGACATGCATAGATTTCAGGTTGCCTAAGAAAATTAGACGTGACAGATTCCTCATGTGATTGCATTTCTAAAGTTGTGATTCGAGCTTCTAATTGATCGATCAGTGATGATTGTGTGAGTGAGGCACTAGCAAAATGTTCATTTTCACGTTGTGGTGAATGATGCATGTGTGAATAGTTATTAGGGTTCATGTATTGAGGCTCGGGACTTTGAAAATATCCATAATAATTCCTATAACTATTGACATCATGGTCTATGGAAGGTTCATAACGTGGAGTATGTCCATACGCAAGTTCTCTAAGGGATTTGTTGTATTCCCCAACTGTAGACCAAGATCCAGACATGATTTGGCTCAAAAGCTAAGTAACTATGTTACAAAGCCCAAAATTTGGTTTTTAATGGGTTTGGATTTTTGGGAAAAATTTGGTTTTTATGGGTGACATTTGGTTTTGTCGGGTTTTGGAAAAAATTTGGACTATAATGGGTTCGAAGAACTTTGGTTTATTGGGTTTTGAAAACTTTGGTTTTAGACTTTGAAGACAAAGCCCATTTGGGAGCTTTTGGTTTTGATGGGAGCAAATTTGGTTTTAAAGAGGTAGAAAAATTTGGTTTTTAATTGGGAGCAAAAATTTTGGTTTTAGTATTGGGAGCAAGAATTTTGGTTTTAGTGTTGGGAGCAAGCCCACATTGGTGGGAGAAATTGCTTTGCCAAGGGAAGGTGAACTAAGCCTACAATGTGTATGCAAACTGAAGCCCAATGTAGCTTTTGAAATATCCCAACTGTTGCTTGTTTGGTCTGAGGCCCAGTTGGGCTTTCAAAAGTTCAGTTTTTCTAATTTAAAACTACAGGCCCAAATCAATCTAACACCACAAGCACACAAGCAATTAAACAAACAAGCCCACAAGAAATTAATTACAAACCCAACAGAAAAATGGAAAAAATTATTACAAGCCCACAAATTAAAAATGGAAGCCCACAGGTTGGGTTCTCTTAATGGGTTTAGGCTTACTTGCTTAAGCACAGCCCAGATGCTCAGTTTGGTTGCAAAAGCCCAGTTGGGCTTTGGTTCACCTTCTGCAGCTTACAGCCCAGTTGGGCTTTAATGGCTCAGTTTAGCACCAGGCAGCAGGGGTTGCAACAGACTTGGCCTGGCACCAGAAGGAGCACCACAGCAGCACAAGTTCTAGCAACAATAGTGCAGCACCAGCTCCACAGCAGCAGCACCACAATTTCAGAGGCACCACAAGGCACAGAGCAGGACTTCAGTTGTACCTGCAGCTCAAAGAAGAAAGTGAGGCACATCAACAAAATAGTAAGAACAGCAAGATGTAATGAATGCAAGTGAGTATGCAAAGACAAGAGATGAATATGCAAGTTATGATGCAATAATGCAAAAAATGTTACACTGAAACAGGGAAGATGCAAATGCAATGGTTATGCAAGTTACACTAAGATGCAGGAATGCAATGCAGATGCAAGATGTTGATGCAGACAATGATGCAATGATGCAAATGGACTATAATGAAATGCAAGATGGCTAAGAAATCTTCAAAACAACACATCCAAATCCCCGGCAGCGGCGCCAAAAACTTGGTAGGCGAATATAGATGTGTAAATAAGATGAATAAATGGATGCCTACAGTGATACCGCAAGTGCACGGTGTTGTTGCAGTGAGTGCACAAGTACGGGTCGAATCCACAGGGACTTGGGGTGTTATGAAGTTTTCCTAGCTAAGCTAATTCTATATGCAAGGCAGTGACAATGAGGGATAGGCCAAGGCAGGGAAACAAGGCTACAATGCATATGTACAACGACAGTGGCAATGGTATATACAAAGGTAGCAAAGGTATGTACAAGGCAACAAGAAATCCAGGATGCATATCTACAATGACAGTGAAGGTGATATATTTACAGTGAGGTAGTGATATAGTAACAATGTGACAAAACAAAGACAATGGCCAAGGGCCAAAGGCAGTGACAGGGAAACAAAGTGGAAAAGTAGTGAAGAAAATGAAAACAGTGGGAATGGAAGTGTATGGAGATGGATGAGAATTCTCTTTCACCTAGCTAGTTAGCCTGGGATAAATCCTTGTCCCTAATGGACAAGAGGGTCTAGTTCAAGCTAGTCTCTTGGCCAGGGAAATTCATGTGGCAAGTTATCTAACCTAAAATCCTTAGATTAACCCCTAGCATTGCCTATCTGATTAAAGCATAAACAATCACAGGTCATTTAGGTTTCTAGGTCTCTAACTAATATGGATGGTTAATCCCTTAGAACTACCACTAACCCCTAGCATTAGTGGTCTTTTTACAACACCACTAATCACAAGTCAGTGAGGCTTTTAGGAATTTAGCTAGCCTAGACTATTTTGAGTTATACAAGAATCAACCTAAAGGCTAACCAACAAGGCTTAAGGGTCTTCTCACCCTAGTGGTGGATTTAGAACATGCTGAAGTTAGGAGTTTTCATGTTTGTCAAGCATTAAGACTCAAAACAAGAACATGTGAGTCAAACAGGGGAATTACATGAACATTAACGTACACAAGAACATGAACATAACATCAGAACAAAGTTTAGAACACAAGAACAAAATTTAACAGTGAAGAACATGTACTGATAGTATTATGGAATTGAAATTGAAATTAAACATGAAATTAACCCAATTAGGGGGTATCTCGGATGACCCAAGAACCCCTTTTGCATTCTCTACAGCTTCCCTTTTATAGTTTTTCAAAAATACAAAACCCTAATTCGAAACCCTAATTTTTTGGGGAAAATCAAATTCTCTCACCAATTTCCTGAATTGAGCTCGACCCATGCTTTGGGTATGTCCCCTCTGCTCTTCTGAAGCTTTTCCTGCCCTCAATTTTGTCTTCTCCTCGCTGTTGGTGAAACCTTAGCTCGAGCTTTCTTGTCAAACCCACACCTAGGGTTCAGAGATGTGAATTTGGAAAGAAGTCTAGGCTAGGGAGAGATGTCGTGGTGTTGTCGGTGGTTGTGTGGTTCGAGAAGAAGGTGTAGCTGGTGGAGGTGATGGAGTTGCAGAACTGTGGAGCAGCTCTCTGCAGTTTGGGGAAGATGAGAAGAAGAACTCGATGGAGAAGAAGGGTCCGTTTGGTTAGGGGTATAGGGTTCTGATGCTAGGGTGTGAGGCGGGTGTATCAAAGGTTGATGATCAGCAAAGCGAAAGTGTAGGATGAAAAGGTGATGGAATGATCCAACGACGCGATAGAAGCGACCGTTGGATGATGAGATACAACAAAACTGACGGCTTCAGATGGAGTTAGGTACTATAGTGTTTGACGGGAGCTTCGGAGTTTGATGCACAATGATGAGGTGGCCGTTGGATGATGAGATGGATCCAATCTGACGGCTCTCATGGAAATGGGTATGGATAATGGAAATGGATTTGGGTAAGGGTTTTGGGCCTTGGGTATGCCAAGCCCATATCTTCTTTAAGAACAATTCTTCCTCTTCAAGCCCACTTCTAATTGATCCGGCTCTTGCAAACATCATTCTTCGCTTCCTCCTAGCGGGAGTCTTTGCCATTCCTTTGCTCTTTTCGCTCCGTGAGATAACCAGGCTTTATTTAGTACCTAAAAATGCAAAATTAATTAAGAAAAGTATTTATTCTTGAAAACAACGAAAACACAGAATATGGGATAAAATGTAGAATTAATGCACAAAAGATGAGTTAAATGCCAAGAAAAATATATAGAAATATGCACTTTTTAGCACTCATCAAATACCCCCAAACCTGAATTTTACTTGTCCTCAAGTAAAACAAAACTAAGGAAATCCTACCTATACCATTGTCGCTGGTCTCTCGAATGCATTTAGCGTATGCACTAAGCCTTTTAAACCACTAAGTGTCCCTAGTGGACGAGTTGAAGTCTCGTGAAGGTTTGCTTAGAACGTACCTACAAAGTTCTAGGACAAAATATAAGCTCAGATTCCATCAAATGTGACATGCGCAAGTCAGTAGAAGCTCACAGCAAAATGGAGATGTCACTCTAGCTATCGAAGGCACAATCCTAGCACTAATAACAAATAAAGACATGTGATAAGAGTGTAAAGTGTATCTACACATGTGTAAAGAAAGATCGGATGTTATGACTACTAATCACCAAGAGATAGTTTCTCAGGATAAGAACCAAGGTCGAAATCTAGCTAGCTGTCCGGACTTTACGAGAATTGTGAATGAGTTGGAGGTATTTCACAATTACTCGCGTTGTACATCAATGACATACACCCTTCCTTGCTTATAACACAAAAACACAAAAGATGACTCTTTACATGACTCTTATTTACATTGACTACTCTCTTTTATATTTGGAACAAGAGAGAATGGAATTGATAAATACTTGATTGATTTTTTCATTTTTTTCATTTTTTTTTTACTTTTTTTTTTTTGATTTTTTTTTTCCTGAATATATACATTTTTTTTTTCAACAAACAATTCTTTTGATACATATACAAAAGGAAACAAAAAAAATTACATGACTCTTAGCAAGAGGTAGCCCTTTTTGATGCACCCAGTTAAATTCGATGGTTGTCTTTCTTAATGTAACCTCCACCTTCTATCCCAACCAACCAAAGAACAAGCTAGTCAAGTTTCGTTCAGTATTCTAAAGTGATTGGCAACTAAAACTTCCGATAGAACACCTCAAGGATGAGGCTATACATGTATTGGTAGATCATGCGCGTGCAAATTTCTTATCACTATGTGAATTGTGCTAGAATCAGGGTGCCTAAATATCTAGACTAAGACTCCTAAAAATTACATATTTGCACAAGAGTCAACATTTCAAGGTAAATGAGCTCCATTTTTATGTTTTTTTCAATTTTTAATTTTTTATTTTGATTTTTTTTTCATTTTTTTCAAAAAGAAGGAGTTCTTGTTTTCAATTATGGCATATTATCAAAGTATCTACTTTTCACCCCCAAGGAGTTTGCTGAAACTAGGGAATTTTCTTGAAGTGAAGGAGTTTCCATAAGATAAGGAAACAAATATTATTAAAATAATAAGACATGGGCGTGTGGGACCGGCCATGGCTAGGGCATGGCCGGCCGGCCAATGAGCCAGGGTCTCGTGCGTTTTCTCCCTTATTTATAATATTTCATGAATTGAGGGAAATATCATGAAATCAGGGAATTTTCATGGGATGAGGGAAATAATAAAATAATAAGGAGTCATGAGGTGTGGGACCTGCCACGGCTCGGGCATGGCCGGTCGGCTAGTGGACCCGGTCCCGCGACACCTTTCCTAAATTTTATTATTTCTTTGATACGAGGAAACACCATGAGACTGGGGAGTTTCCTTGAGACGAAGGAGATTTGTTCAAATGAAAGGATTTTCATGAGATCGGGGAAAATAATAAAAAATATGATAAAATATAAAATTGGACGTGGGACTGGCCACGGCTCGACCGGCCGGCCGGTGGGCCTAGTCCCCAGCACCTTGATTAATATTTTATTGTTTATTATTTTCTTCTTATTTTGTATAGGTTTATCGCTTCTTCATGTTTTGGAATGCTCGTTTGCGCATTTTGGTGCTTGTTCGTGCATTATTGCTGAGTACACTAACACCATTTTGGCCGGGGCTTACTTGATAGATGCTCAGATTCCCGCACGTTGAATATTTATCACTAACCCGTGGAATTCTGCTGGGAAGAACCACAAATTGAAGTGAAGAAATATTACTAAGAATCGTAGAATATTGTTGAATATTCAGTTAGCGATTATAAATAATTAACGGATGGCTCTATACTAGTAGGCATGCTGTCTAGGAGCATTAATAATATGAGAATTGAGAAACATGAGCTTGTTGAAATGTCGTATTTTCTTTATATAGTCAGGGAAAACCTTGTTGTATCCTGAAGACGTTGTCGCTCTATACTAGCAGGCACGCTGTCTAGGAGCCGTCCAATCGTTCGATTCTATATAAAAGTGATTACTGATATTGCTCAGTATTTATAAGATGTGTCGTTGCCTCAGCTAAGAGACTACACATATACATATACTCTGAGAGACAGCCTTATCAGTCAGAGATTTCATGGCATGAGCTTTCATGCTTCAATGAGAGACATGATCCTCAATACTCATCTGATTACCGGATCAGGAGCATGTATAATTATGGTTTTGCGATTTTAACCCTTGTCGAAAATTCACCATCTAAACGTTATTTGGTTTTGGTATCAACTTGCCCAAATTAGGGTTGGGCATGTCAAAACCCTAATTAGTGCGTGTGGCATGCGGCCGCGACATGGCGATACTTTTGTGCAAATGGCTATGCCAAAGGAACTATGGCAAGGCCGTAGTGTGGAAACGGCCACAGGAGTAAGGATTGCCGTGTGGTGGCTATTTATGGCAGGTTGCCACGAAGTGGCATGTTACCGCAGCAGAGTGGTGTGTTGGCATGTTACCGCGGTAGAGTGGCGTGTTGGCATGCCGATCAATATGTTGTCGTGGAAGGGCGCGTTTGGCTTGCCAATTAGTATGGTGGCGCGGCAGGGTGCGTTTGGCCTTTAATGTATGGTGGAAAGTTTAGAGCAACTTGATTGGACACGAAAAGGAGGACGGCCAAACATAAGGAACGGGTACACTTCTGGCGAGAGTGTGGCGGCTCTAGAGCGACCCGATTGGTCGATGGGAAGTGGGGACGGCAATCATGGGCCCAGCCACAACTTATGTGCGCGTGGCGAGTTTAAAGCGACCTGATTGGTCGAGGGAAATAGGGACGGGTTAGGATGGGGCGTGGCTAATTGCAAGTGGCGCCAGCTGGCCTAAATCATGGTCGCGCCTCCATTTGCTGCTGCGGCTCCCTGTTTTTCTAATTATGGGCGAGGTTTTGCACCTGCTAATCCATGGCGGATTAATTACCTAGTTTGCGTAGGCTTAATTTTGACAAGCAAGGTCTGGTATACTGCGCGAGGCGCGAAACCCTAACTTCTGCAAGTTAGTCAAGATAATTGATTGAATTTTATGTGTTGACACAAAGTTCTTTTAAGTTCATTGCCAGAGAGCAGCATGCTTTTATGATTGAATACCTTATGCAAAGATCTTATCCTTGATATTTGGAGATTCTTGCTACTCTGCTGCGAGTGAACACAAATCTTCATGCCATATCAACATTAAGGGTTCAGCCGGAGAACATAACATAGAAGGAATTCAAAGGAACTTAAGTATAGGCAAGGCGCCGAAATTTACAGGACATATGGGATGGTTTCTACATTCGCCAGTCTGGGTAAATTTCATGTAGATATATTGAACGGCTCAATAAATATGTCGATAGAGAGGTTAGCACTCACGTCACCGTTTCCTTGCAGAGTGACGTCAAATCAGATGCAAGGTTTTACTATTTTAATCCTAATCTAAAAACCACCATCAACATTAAGTCCCCTGCTTAGCACGTAACAGTGACATTGTTGCGGGGTAAGCATGATATGGTGATAGACAAGAGTAAAATCGAAAGAGCAAGACGTGAAGAGATTGCCAAGGAAATTCAACTAACCTTTGGTGGAAGGCATGAGGAATCCGTGTTGGCGGCTCTACATAATTCCAACTTGGCCATAGGGTGTTGGCGTCAACGCTGAAATTTTGTTTACTAATTGGCAGAGATGACATTGCAATTTGGTCCGCGAATCGGTGAATGGCACTAGCTGGATAGGTCACAGAACGTATAGAGATGGCGCTGCTTTGAACGGCCAAGATGGCGTTTCCTTGGCTGGTGGAGATGGTGCTGCTTTGAATGGCTAGGATGGTGCTTCCTTGGCTGGTGGAGATGGCGTTGCTTTGAACGGCTAGGATGGCGCCGCTTTGGCTAGTGGAGATGGCGCTGCTTTGAACGGCTAGGATGACGCTGCTTTGAACGACTAGGATGACGCTGCTAGATGGAGTAGCGGATGGGCGCGGCTAGCTTGGCATGGCGGATGGCGCGGCTAGATGGAGTAGCGGATGGCGCGGCTAGATGGAGTAGTGGATGGGCGAGGCTAGCTCAGACGCGGAATGGCCGAGATGGCTGCTGGCTTGGACGCGGAATGACCGAGATGGCTGCTGACTTGGACGCGGACCTTTGGCACGGGGCTTGAACGCGTACTGATGGTGCTGGCATGGTGCTGCTGGCTTGGCTGCGTCCGTGGCATGGTGGATAGCGCAGCTAGCTTGGAGTGGGCAGAGATGGCGTCGGCTAGGATTGGTAGAGATGGAGCCATAGAGCGTTGGCGTAGTGTTGGCTTGGCCGTGGAGATTAGCGCCATGGAATGTCAACACCGCGGGCCCAGCTGACTTATTTCGTTCGCGTCCCAAAGAGAAACCTTTCTCTAGTCGAACTTCAAAACACCATGCCTATAAAAGGCGTTACCTATCTTCCTTAATTTCGTATTGTTTGCTTTGTTTTCACATCTTGGTTCTAGCGACAAAGGCTTGGATCGGCGGAGAGAGCAGCAGCAAAAGTAGGCGAGCGTGTTTTAGGTATGTTTCTCAATGTTTCTTCTTTTGTTTTCTCTTCTGTGTTGGTGTAAACCCTAGCCATAGGCATGACCTCCATGAATTTGTAAGAGCACTTCAGTATGAATAATTCTTATTTGCTAATAGTATTGCAGTAACATTAACCGCAGCAACGAAACCAATTATCGTTTCAAGTAAGCATGTATGGACGACTGTGTTTGCCCCTTTCTCCGTCAAAACCTAGATGTAAGGTTTCCTTTTGTCCATAAGCACAATTTCCGTGGCCAAGCGTAACTTGGCCGAGGTAATACTTTCCGCGGCTTCACATGTTCCCCGCGGTATTGTCTAGTTTCGGCAAAAAGTGTACTTCCGGCGACGTCATATGTATCCCGTTGAGCAGGCATCAGTCCCCATTCCTTTCTACCGTGAGTGCAATGACATATGTCCAAAGGAGAAATTTCCGTAGGAAATGTGTTGTTGACTCTTGATTATTGTAACCAATTGTTTATAAAATCTCTATGTATGCTTTTCTTCAAAGTAGTATTTTTTTTGTTTTGCTTCTTTGTAGTTACTTCAAAATCATAAGAAATTTTGTTAAGATGTCACTTTAAAGTAGTTCCGCCGCCGCGTTGAGAAGTGCTAACAACTCCAAACCGAACACATATGATGAGTTTTTTACGAAGTCAGCTACAATTACAAGGACCTATCCAAAATTCGTGGCAACTCATCTGACTGAGTCAGAGAATGATGGAGAAGTACAATCGGTCACTCCAGGGCGTATAATGAGGTTTTGCCTTCGGAAGAAAAAGTATCCAGCTTCTCCCATAGGTTTCAAAATCTGTCATAGTCCATTGCGTTCTTATGACAAATGGATGAAGTTGATAATGAGCTAAAAACATGTAAGAGCTAATCTGACTGGGGAGAAAATTGTGAATGCTTTCATGGCTTCTGCAACACTTCAAATCAGGAAAGATGTTGCGGGCTTGATTACTTTCATCTCCATATGGTGTCCGGAAACTCACACGGCTATATGTAGAAGGGGTGAGATAACTATTTCTTTGGAAAGCGTAGACGTTCTGTTGAGTCTTCCAATAACTGGGGAAACTTGACGTTGTCTTGTCTGAGGAAGAAGAAGATATACATGCCGTCTTGGTCACGAAAAAACAGGATATGTTCGAAAGAATTATGGGGAAAGGTGCTTTTACAGCTGGTGGGTGTCTGAGTGGTTCCCTGATGAGTCAGAGTCGGGTTTAGCGTTGGATGATACACTCCATGTTGCTGCATTTTTAGTTCTGTGGTTATCCAGAGATATTTTTGATGATAGTTCTGGAAAGAAAGAGATAAGGCAGAAGCTCATCAAATTTTCTATCAAATTAGCGAAAGGCGTCACCCTTCCAATCGGCAGTTTGTTTCTTGGCTCTTTGTATACCCATATGGATCGTTTAGCGGTGGACATGTATGTCTCCAATGGGTACATGAAAGTGGATTCGTACGTCCACGTCGCCTTCCTCCAGGCATGGTTTTGGGAGCATTTAAAAAATTATGCTCCCAACCCGAGAACCTCATTTCCTGACACGTATGGCGGCTCTAGGATACTTCGTTGGTTGCATAGGCGTCCAAGGCCTGGCGTAAAGCTCATTGATTTTCTTGAAAGCTTGCATGCAGTTAACTTTCATCCTTGGGATCCGGCCCACTCCTCCATAGTTCAACCAGACACTTTTGCTTCTACACCGAACGTGATATTACATTCTGCTGGCGAAAATATGAGTATGGAGAAACTGTGTTCTTGCGAAGCTGCATACACGGGTATGTGCCATCTCTTTTCAGAGGGTCTTGTGGACTAGTCCCTTACAACATTGACAGGGATGCTCGACATATGGGCTTCGATCAGGGAGTCCCATTCCGTCACCCATCGAAAGCTCCAGATGAATTGCTACCCGCCATTCTTGATTACAGTGTCTTTGCACCGGATAAAAGCCTTCCCTTCTTGCTCCCAGAACGAAAACCTATGACGACTCCCAAATATAATATCTTCTTGCAAGATGAATTTCTCGCTATTCATCAGTTCGTGCAGGATGTTGTGACAAATCCACGTGGTAAACCTTCCTCTGTGATTCTAGCGAAGCATAAATTGCTGAAAGAGCTTCCTTCGGGCAAGCTAAAATCCTCTAGCTTGGATGCAGACAGTCCCCAGAAAAAGGAGCAAAGGTCAAAAAATCGTGCAGGTGGCTTCCAATCGGATTCAACGGCTCTTGTGACTTTCAGTTCTTTCAACACGCAGGTGTGTATGATTCTCTTCACTGACTTAGCTGAATTACATAAATTTTCCATTTCGTCACTGACTCTTCTTTTTTAACTCAGGGTCTTGGCAAATCAAATATCTTTGCCAAACTTGCCCACGGCCAAAAGACGTCTCCTCTTGAGGGAGGAAGCGAAAAGACTGAATCTCTTGAAGAAGAATCCGAAGAGGAAGAAAATTTTGAGATCCGGTGATGAGAGGAGCACTTCTGAATACAACAGTGAGTCTTCTTCCAGTGGGCCCATAAATGAGTCGATGAGTTTTCACACGCCTTTCCTTTTGGACTTATTTACTTATATGGAGCAAATATTCAATTGGTGATATCACAGGAAAAAGCCGCTTCTGAAAGTAACCCTGAGATGGAGATTCATGATAATGAAGATATAACTGTGTCTCCAATCATGGAAACCGTACCCGCTGGTAATATGGATATGAAGATTGATCGTCGTGAAGATGCTGTTGTGTCCCCAATGGCGGAAAATTCTGTTGTGACGACGGGCGTGATTGTTCCGAAAGAATCTTTGCTAGTTGCACATCCAACAACAGGTGTTGTTTTCGATCCCCCGTTTGAGGCTCCTTTGAGAGTCACGTGTTAATTGGAGGATTCAGTGTGCCAATAAAATACGCGGAGCTGTATACCAAAATACGGGAAAGGTATGAACATATCTAAACAACTAAAAGGATCACCAGCCGATTTGCGTTGGTTAAGCGTGTGGAAGAAGCCTTATCCTCAATTCATGACATGTGCAACGTAACCGGACACACTATTTCGGGAGATGTAATTTCGAGCTGGAAGTTTCACCGGGATGTATGTGTATACTTTGAGTTTAACGTCTCCTGGTTCTGTGATGGTTTTTCCGAGATCCAAAAGTTGCAGGCTGAAGCGATCGAAGGTCCCTCTGCGGATGTGATCAACCAACAGGAAGCAGAAGTAAAAAGGTTATCTCAGGAGTTGAAGCTGAAACAGGCGGCTCTTCAAAGCACGAATGACGCTTTCTCCGAGAAGAACAAACCACTGCTGAATGATTTCCCTTGAATATTTTTTGTCTTCTGAACCTCCTTTGCTTAGATTTTTTTTTCGAAAGGCAAAAGAAACGCCTAGTTTATGGTTCGGTTTTCTGGTTTTTTGGATTGATAGATGATTGTTTCTTATAAGAGTTTTTGGATTATTTTGGGAATAATGGCCCTTTGATCAATCGACATGTCAAAATCTGAATTGCGAATGTAAGTATCAAAATCATTCGGGAAAAATTTGAAACCGTGAATGTTGCATGAGAAAGTGAAAAATATGAGATGGTATGAAACCTTTGGATGATTAGGTTATCGGCTTCCATTGTAAATGTGAAAACCCAAACAATAGATCGTGTAAACATTTTCTGATAAAACTTACTCGCTTCAGGGTCTTTCACCAAAACTGAATCTTCAGGGAATAAAACCGAGTTTTTATATGACGCCTTCCTTGCCATGAGAAGTCCCCTGCCATTCTTTATTGTCTGTGGAACATCTTTCTGTCGATCCGCGGTAAGGCGGAGAATTTCTAGTCCCCAGACGCAATTCCCTTGAATCCATATTTTCTTGGACGATATGCTTCAAAGCATTGCATTCACTGGTAGGATGATGTAATTGAGAGTTAGATTTGCAACCGAGAGATTAATCTCCTAATGTGGTCGCCAATTGTTTGTGGCTGAAAACCGTTTCTGCTGATTTTGGTAATTTTGGGTGTGTGGATGAGAAACAAGTCTAGACCTTAAACAATGTACTGCACGGGAGTACTTTTGATTTGAGAGATCAATTTGTACAATCCTGGCCTAAACCAATAAATAGTCGTTCCAGGATTGTTTCGGTCACAAAGTGAAGGAGAAGGGTTGGTCTTAGGGAGGGAAGCGAAGAGAGTGTTGAGACCAGAATCGTTGATTCTGAAAGTGTGGTAGTTTATGACTTGTATCAGAAAGTAGAACTGGCTAGCATAATGGAAAGCTACCAGGTAATTTCTGGATACTGTATTGTTGCCGACCAAAACTTTTTGTTTGGTGAAGATAGGTGAAGCCTATTTATACAAGTCATATTGAAACGTACCCTGGTCTCGTAGGAAGTGGAAACGATTGCGCGGTAGAAGAAAAGAGTAACGTGTAACCGTCAAACGTTATGCTTCCATGATGAAGGAAGTGAATTAGTTTACACCGTTACTTTTCACCACCACTAATTGTCCCGCTTCATGACACTTTATTATAACGGGCGCATTGCACGCCACACGCTGTAAACTGGCAGACCAATACCCTGATGAGCATCCCCCAGTTTGTGACATGTTTGATGTCTCAAGTGTTTTCGTGAAAAACATGTAGCACTTCGCTACGTGTGGCAAGTCAAAGTGAAGGTACTTACCGTAGGAAAATAACATGTAATGCTATTAGGATCATTTTGGCTGGTCACCTAAAACTTGCCACAGGTTTGTCAGTTCGATGGGTGAGATCGCATCTCATGAAGGAGTGTAGCCGTTGATTATGGCTACCTTGTGCTGGTACCTGATAATGGCGCGGTGGTGTTTTGGTATATGCTAGTGGCAATGTGGCATGGCTCGTGCATGCCAATGGCACGTAGATGCAAGTGGTGCCTGGTGTAGCGATGGCCACTTGATTTAGGTAGATGGTCGCCTGAACTCACCACAGGTCTGTCAGTTTGGTGGCGAGCTTGTATGGCCGAGATTGCATCTCATGAGAAAGGATGGCCATTAATTATGGCCGCATCTTGTTGTATAGCGGAGTGGCGCCATTGGCATAGCGGCATGCTAGTGGTAAGCCAGTGGCGTAGCCGTGGCATAGCAGCATGCCAATGGCGTAGCCGTGGCATGGCGGTGTGCTAGTAGTCGTGGCATGGCGACGTGCTAGTAGTGCGGAATGTTAGTAGCCGTGGCATAGCGGTATGCCAGTAACCGTGGCATAGCGGCGTTTTAGTAGCCGTGGCATAGCGGCATGACAGTGGCGTTGTAGCATGGCCACACCTGTGGTGTTGTAGCACGACCAAAGCTAAGATTTGGCTCTGTGGCCAAAGTTAGGGCTTGGTGGCATGGCCAAGGCTTGGGTTTGGCGCCATGTACAATGATAAGGTTTGGCGTCGTGGTATTGGACCAACATGTGGTGTGGAAACATTGGCCCTGTTGCCACATCAATCCCATTGCTCTGGGAAACGTTATTTGGCTTTGGTAGAAACTTGCCCAAATTAGGGTTTGGCATGTCGAAACCCTAATTAGTGCGTGTGGCATGCGACCGCGGCATGGCGATACTTTTGTGCGAATGGCGCCATGGTTATGCCAAAGGAACTATGGCAAGGCCGTAGTGTGGAAACGACCACATGAATAGCGATTGTCGTGTGGTGGCTATTTATGGTAGGTTGCCACGAAGTGGCATGTTACTGCGGAAGAGTGGCGTGTTAGCATGTTACCGCGGTAGAGTGGCATGTTGGCATGTTACCACGATAGAGTGGCATGTTGGCATGCTGATCAATATGTTGTCGTGGCAGGGCGCGTCTGTCTTGCCAGTTAGTATGGTGGCGCGGCAGGGTGCGTTTGGACTTTAATGTATGGTGGAAAGTTTAGAGCAACTTGATTGGCCACGAGAAGGGGGCCGGCCAAACATAAGGCGCTGATAAACTTCTGGCGAGAGTGTGGCGGCTCTAGAGCGACCCGATTGGTCGATGGGAAGTGGGGCCGGCAAGCATGGGCCTAGCCACAACTTATGTGCGCGTGGAGAGTTTAAAGCGACCTGATTGGTCGAGGGAAATAAGGACGGATTAGGATGGGGCGTGGCCAATGGAAAGTGGCGCTAGCTGGCCTAAAGCATGGTCACGCCTCCTTTTGCTGCTGCGGCTCCCTGTTTTTCTGATTCTGGGTGATGTTTTGCACTTGCTAATCCATGGAGGATTAATTACCTAATTTGCCTAGCCTTAATTTTGACAAGAAAGGTCTGGTATACTGCGCGAGGCGCGAAACCCTAACTTTTGCAAGTTAGTCAGGACAATTCATTGAATTCTATGTATTGACACAGAGTTCTTTTAAGTTCATTGCCAGAGAGCAACATGCTTTTCTGATTGAATACCTTATGCAAATATCTTATCCTTGATATTTGGAGATTCGTGCTACTCTTTTGCGAGTGAACACAAATCGTCATGCCATATCAACATTAAGGGTTCAGCCGGAGAACATAGCATATAAGGCATTCAAAGGAACTTAAGTATAGGCAAGGCGCCGGAATTTACAGGACTGTTGATGGTGGTTTTAGCTTAGGGTTAAAATCGTAAAACCTTAGTCAAGCATTGACGTCACACGTGAGTAATAATGTCGCCACTAGCACATTCATTGAACCATTCAACATGTTTGCGTAAAATTATCGGGGTACCTTTTTTTTATATATGCCATGCTCCACGGCAAAGCCCTCGGTACTGACTGGCATCATCTCTACACGTGTCAGCAACGCATGCTAGCCAAACGTGCCAATGGCATGCCATGCCAGCCACATCTCCGTGCCAAAGGCATGCCAACCATGCCAGCCGCACCACCGTGCCGATGGCATGCCATGCAAGCCACATCTCCGCGCTAAAGGCATGCCAACCATGCCAGCCGCACCAACGTGCCAATGGCATGTCATGCCAGCCACATCTCCGTGCCAAAGGCATGCCAACCATGCCAGCCGCACCACCGTGCCAATGACATGTCGTGCCAGCCACATCTCCGTGCCAAAGGCATGCCGACCATGCCAGATGCACCAACGTGCCAATGTCATGCCGTGCCAGCCACATCTCTGCACCAAAGTCATGCCAACCATGCCGGCCGCATCTCCGCGCCAAAGGCATGCCGACCATGCCAGCCGCACCACCGTGCCAATGACATGCCGTGCCAGCCACATCTCCGCGCCAAAGGCATGCAACCATGCCAGCCGCACCATCGTGCCAATGGCCTGCCATGCCAGCCACATCACCATGCCAAAGGCATGCCAGCCGCACCAACGTGCCAATGGCATGCCATGCCATGCCAGCCGCACCACCGTGCCAATGACATGCCATGCTAGCCGCACCACCGTTCCAATGACATGCCATGCCAGCCACATCTCCGCATCAAAGCCATGACGGCCATGCCTCCATGTCGTTGGCTGCCAAAACGAAGAGTTGAAACAATCAACGGCCACCCTTCCCTCCGAGATGCAAATCTCGGCCGTCCAAGTTCGCCACCAAATGTATGACAACTTTTGGCCCAATGCCAAGCCCTAATTTTGGTCGCGCCTGAACTATGCCAAAACCCTAATTTTGGCCGCGCCTAAAACTATCTTAGCTTGGCCGCGCCTAATTTGGCCATGCCAAAGCCATGCCGACCATGCCTCCATACCGTTGGATGCCAAACGGAAGGTTGCAACAATCAACGATTGTCCTTCCTCCTGAGATGCAGATCTCAACCGTATAAACTTGCCACCAAACGACTTGTGGCAATCTCATCGCTACGGTGCCAACTCCTGGCCATGGTGCCAAAGCCCTAATTTGTCCATGCCAAAGCCATGCCGACCATGCCGCTGGCTGCCAAACGGAAGGTTGCAACAATCAACGGTTGTCCTTCCTTCTGAGATGCATATCTCAACCTTAAAAACTTGCCACCAAACGACTTGTGGCGGTCTCTTGGCTACGGTGCCAAATCCTGGCCACGGTTCCAAAGCCCTAATTTGGCCACTCCAAAGCCCTGCCCGGCCATGCCTCCATGCCGCTGGCTTCCAAACAGAAGGTTGCAACAATCAACGACTGTCTTTCCTCCTGAGATGCAGATCTCAACCGTACAAACTTGCCACCAAACGAATGGTGGCAATCTCTTGGCTACGGTGCCAACTCCTGGACATGGTACCAAAGCCCTATTTTGGCACGTCAAAGCCATGCCGGCCATGCCTACATGCCGATGGCTGTCAAACGGAAGGTTTCAACAATCAACGATTGTCCTTCCTCCCGAGATGCAGATCTCAGCCGTACAAACTTGCCACCAAACGACTTGTGGCAATCTCTTGGCTACGGTGCCAAAACCCTAATTTGGCCATGCCAAAGCCATGCCGGCCATGTCTCCATGTCGTTGGCTGCCAAACGGAAGGTTGTAACAATCAACGGCTGTCCTTCCTCCCGAGATGCAGATCTCAGCTGTACAAACTTGCCACCAAACGACTTGTGGAAATCTCTTGGATACGGTGCCAACTCTTGGCCACGGTGCCAAAACCCTAATTTGGCCACGCCAAAGCCATGCCACTGGCTGCCAAACGGAAGGTTGCAACAATCAACAGCTATCCTTCCTCCTGAGATGCAGATCTTAGCCGTACAAACTTGCCACCAAACGACTTGTGGCAATCTCTTGGCTACGGTGCCAACTCTTAGACACGGTGCCAAAGACCTAATTTAGCCACGCTAAAGCCATGCCGGCCATGCCGCTGGCTTCCAAACGGAAGGTTGCGACAATCAACGACTATCCTTCCTCCTGAGATGCAGATCTTAGCGGTACAAACTTGCCACCAAACGACTTGTGGCAACCTTTGGCTACGCTGCCAACTCTTTGGCCACGACACATACTTAGCTATGACAATTCTTTGGTCACGACACCAAACCCTAATTAGCCACGCCAAGAGCATGCGCAAGCCATGCCAACACCGTGTCCATGCCACTCGCTACCAACGGAAGGTAACCACAATCAACGTCTAACATTCCTCTCGATATGAGAAATCTCGGTCGTCGAAAGTCACCACCGAACCGACAAGCCTCTCAATCTTAACTTGCCAAACAATAGCAACATGTTACCCGTTTTCCACAAAAACACTCGAGACATCAAAACATGTCACAAACTGGGGGATGCTCATCAGGGTATTGGTCCGGCGGTTTACAGCGTGCGGCGTACACTACGCTCGTTACAAGAAAGTATCATAAGAGTGAGGCGGTTAGTATATACAAGAAGTAATGGTGAAATGTTCCCTTCATTATTGAAACATCAATTCCAGGCGTTACCCGTTACCGCTTTCTTCCATTTACTCAACCGTTTCCACTTCTTACGAGGCCAGGGTACGTTTTGTTGCGACTTGTATAAATAGGTCCCACCTATTTCCACCAAAGACAAGTTTTTGGTCAGGAGCATACAACACTCAGAAATCACTTGTTAGCTTTCCAATATGCTAGCGTTTCACTTTCTGATACAAGTCGTAAAACAACTTCTCTTCCAGAATCAACTATCCTGGTCTCAACACTCTCTTCGCTTCCCTCCCTAAGACCAACCATTCTCCTTCACTTTGTGACCGAAGCAAGTCTGGAACGACCATTTCTTGGTTTAGGCCGGATTTGTACAGATTGATCTCTCGAATCAAAAGTACTCCCTTGCAGTACATTGTTTAGGGTTTAAACTCGTTTCTCACCCACACACACGAAATTACCAAAATCAGCAGAAACTGTTTTCACCCTCAAACAAGGACATCTGGGATGGTTGCTACATTCGCCAATCTGGGTAAATTTCATGTAGATCTATTGAAAGGCTCAATAAATATGTCTATGGAGAGGTTAGCACTCACGACAACATTTCCTTGCAGAGTGACGTCACATCAGAAGCAAGGTTTTACGATTTTAACCCTAAGCTAAAAACCACCATCAACACTATCTTAGCTTAAACCTAAAGCAATCTATGCTTTGAATGTCTATAAAAGGGGAACCTCAAACAACTGGGTTCTTTGAATCCCGACACTACTTTTTGGTGTGTCCTAGTTGTAAATTAGAGTCATCCTCTTCCTAAAACCCTTTTAGAGTTTAGAGACTACAAAGACTTCATAGGGATTCGTGAAGCCAGGTCCATCTATTGTTTATCTTGATAGCTCGAGTATCCTAATCTTGATTTGATTGTTGAGCTTTCTCCATCAATCAAGATATATAGAAATCATCAAAGTTCTCTTCGTCTTAGACTTTGTTGATTCCACAAGTTTAATACTTGTGAGGTGAATAATAGTCTAGGCTGCTCTTAGGGAAGCATAAGTCCGGATTTTGAGGTTAGCTAGTTTTTGTCTATTGCTATCGATTTCCAGTCTTACCTTGATCTACGATCAAAAAGAGAATCACACATATAGGATTATCTGTGGGAGGCAGACTGGTTTAAAGTCTTCAATTGAGTTGAAGCAACTCTTAGGCTGTAAAGGACGTCGGCTAAGAGAATCAATTGCGCAGAATCTTGCTGGGGATTCAAGAGGCGTAAGGAGCACGACTGTAACTCAATTGTTGTGAGGTTTTAATTCGGTCTCAACTATATTCCAGGCCGAAGTTAATTGGTAGTATGCTAGTGTCTGTAGCGGCTTAATACAGTTTTTTGTTCAATGTGGACTAGGTCCCGGGGTTATTCCGCATTTACAGTTTCCTCGTTAAGAAAACTTCTGGTGTATGTGTTATTTCTTTTTCCTCATTATATTGTTTATCTTTATAATTGAAATATCACAGGTTGTACGTCAATCAATCAAAGTAGATACATCCATCCTTGTTAGTTAGATACAACTTGATTGATACTGGGAAATTGATCTTTTGAATCACCAAGTACTCTCACATGCAAATTAGGTTCACGGACTCGTATGTATAAACTTTCTGATTGTGAGAGAAAGAGATATAACTCTAAATACTATTCCTTGACTGAGATTCATTAAGTTGAACTCTCTGAATTATATTTAAGCTTGCCCATACAGGTTTCCTAAGAAAAAGTTGGTGGTGTGTTTTGGTACCCCGCGTTTTCAGATACCAAACTTTGGCATTTTCCCTTGAGTGTTATGTATATGATATTATATGTATGCATGTTATTTACGGTTATATGTGATTAACAATTATATTTAAGGTAACGGATTATGTAAGAACCCTATAAGATGGAATTATGTATATTATCTTGATTATGGAATGCACATGTTTGTTAAAGAGATTTTCTCGCAGAGTTTGATTGCACTCTAACATGATTACCGGAGGTTTTCGGTGTTTCCCTCGAAGAAAACTCATATGTTATGTAATTATGTAACAATTGGTATCTAGAGCCAAGTTAGTAAAAGATCTTATTATTTGCTCGGTCAAGAAAAAAAGTTTTGTTCCAGATTTTTTCCATTTTATATATTTTGAGTTTGAAGATTTTGAAAATATATTTTGGTTTTTTCAAGAATTTATAAAAATTGAAACACTGTCGTTTTTTCTATATATTCGGTCAAAACAAAAACAAAAGATACATTCATGCTATATTTTCTCCTGGTTTAAGAATATTTATTTTCTTAACTTTGATTTTCAAATACTGGAACTATAAGGTTTCACTAGATTAGTTTGATTTTGTAAAAGGTAAGAAACATGGTGTGTCAGCAGGGTTGTATGGATTTTACTCTTCCTGAAATTGAAGGTTGTGCATCGACATCAACATTATGATTAAATAATCATGTAAGCGCATATAACTATCTTAAATTGTTATTTAGAGATTCTCATGGATCTTGTTCTTGTTTCTTGCTTAGGAATCAGGTAGACAAGGAATACATCTACAAAGAGCATACAATAAGTTGATACCCACGTCGAGTCATTTTGGACTCACAAAATGATGTGGTACTACCTCGAGTTCGAATAATTTGACTATTTTAAAAGGTATTTAAAGATAATTTTCAAAACCACTTTATTTTATGGTCAAGACAGCATCACACAAGTATATCACGTAATCTCTTGGCATGCATTCATCTCCATGGAGGAATGGATCAACATGAATAGGGGATGTAAATATTATCTTCTTTTATGTTAAATTCAGCTATAATCGACAAAAAAAATTGTCATAAGATACCAGAGTCCCACCAAATCACTTAAAGAAACACCAAAAAGAGAATGGAGTGATTTATGTGATAGTTAAGTTACAAATAAATCACATTTCGAGTAAGCCTTTTTTGTGCATATTCCTTATCTCTTAATGAACACATGATATGATGATGCACTTTTCAACATAATTTGGTTCTGTTAAGGTGAGCAATATTCGGCTCACCATTAGATAATTGCATGGATATATCAATCTCTTGAGTTTTTAAAAGCTTGGATCTTGTTCTTTTCAACCCTTTAGAAATTCTCTTTTGTTTAGGTTTATCATTCAAACTTGAAGAAGAATAAGGTTCAGCCTTATTAACCTTGGATTGATTTGACTCTTGGAACAGTTGAAGCACATTTGTTAGTCTAACAACTCATATTTGCAGTTTGTTGAAAAATCTCACTTTTTTTTTGTATTTAAAACAGTGTTTCAGATGATTTCCTTTTAAGGTACAAAAATGCATATATGAATTAGAATTATGTCACTAATTTATGCAAGCAAAGACACTTATGATGATCATGAAATATCAAAAACAGAGTTTCCACAAATGATTGATGTGTCAATCATATCAACCAGATAATTGGATGATGGATCATCAAAACTATTATCAAGATTGTAGTTTGTATTACTACATTCATAAAAATTGAAAATCTTTGCCACAAGAGAAACAATGACAATTTCTCCCTCTTCTGAATCACAACAATTAGATGCTCCATCAAAAGTTGCTGCAAGGGCCTTACTGTCAGTGTATTTTCATAGATTATGACATTCATTGGATATGTGACCAAAAATTTTGCACTTATAGTACTGAGGCATATCTCATCATCGCTATGTTGAGTGTTCTTGTTTTTAGGAGGGACACGATTGTGAGGACGATTAGATGAAGATGGATGTTCTTTAAAGAATCGTTTATTTTTCTTCCTCGGAAGATCTCTGAAATGTCGTGTGATTAGAGAAAAATAGGTGTCCAAAATCTCCTTCAGAATCTTCTTTGTCTCTTCATGACATTTCTCTGGCACACAAAGACTTTTTACCCTTTTCAAGATTACTAGTGTTTTTCACGACTTTAAAGGCAATGCCTTATATGTCTTAATATGATGTTCATGATCAAACAGATCATCCCAATTATGATCCAACACCAACGGTTGATCACTGGAATGATATGGCAAAGTACTATCATGAAGCATGAGTTTGCTTTTGGATAATTACCAAATCGAGCATGACGAATGACATATGGAATAATTTCAATGGATTTCTTATTGTCTATTAATAAATAGACAAAGTCATGCTGCCAAGGCCAAGTATATGCAAAAGAAGCAGAAATCTGTAAATGTCAAAAACTCAGAGAATGTGGTAGAGATAATGGTAAGATATGTCGTTGCCTTGATGATTTTAAGATTTCTAATGCAGGTAAAAACCTTTTAAAAAAATGAGGTGTCAAAATGACTCTGGTAAGCCGATGACGTTAGAAGAAAAAGTATCCCTTTATAACCGGTGAGAGTCAAAACTATCAACCAATGATCACGATACAAGCCAGAAAAAGGTGATCAAGAGGATGTAGATGTTGAGTACGATTTAGATGTTAGTCGCTAAGTTCGTGGTCGTTGAAGTAGTAAAAGAATGTCACCAAGCTATCATCGTGAATGAGTGTTTGTTTGAACTTGGTAAAAGACTTTGACTGTTACGTTTTCTAATTTTTGGTACCTTAGGTTTGTATTAGACTTCACTATTGAACAACTTTACTTATGGGTTGTAATAGATTTTAATAATTATGTAGTTCTCGAACTGATTGCGTCAATGAATGCTTTTTTATTATCTCGAAGTCTAAGAAGTGCAAGGCTTGGCTAGGACTATAGCCTGCTTGGATACCAGATGTAAAAGTGCTTCTCCTTTTCCAGAAGTAGAAGTCGGTTTCGGAAGTCATAAGTAAAAACATTCTGCTTCACAAAAATTTAACTTTTTTCTTCTATAAATCGTCTTAAAATAATATCGCCACACTGATTTCTAGAAGTCAAAAAGCTACTTCTAAGTGTGGGTCCAAACACCTTAAATCTAGAATTTTTCAACATAATTCATAATTTCAAGGGATTTATAGTTCCAGGGGATTACAAATACTGGAATTCATACACATTCTTAGTTTGTTTGGTAACTAAGTGAAAATTTCTAGGATTCCTAGATTTTCCTTATTTTAAATCTCATATAATATTTGGAGGGGAGTTTAGTTGGAATATATGATCTTAGGGTAAAAAAGAAGTGAGTCCACATATCCCTCGTAAGTTTTCCAACAAATCTTAGGAGAGGTGGAACTCAAATCGAAGGATTTAGTGGAATTATAAATTCCGAGGGAAACATAAATCTTTGAAATTTGGACAAACAAACATACCAAGAAAATCGTGATTCCACCAAATCCCAGGAACCATTAATCCCACCCACTTTTAAAGTTCTGCACCCAAACCCACTGTTACAGGAATCTTGGACTTTTCAACAAGAAAAAAAATCCCCATGGAGTTGTAAATTCTACGACCAAACGAACCCACGTTAGGCCGGAAGGAACCTTAGGGGACCGGGGAGGAGTCCTCTACTCCTCTCAACAAAATTGCCATTGCACTACTAAACACACATACAGCCATTGCACTACTAAACACGCACATACATCTTCTCAATCCAGCAGAAAACATAAAACGTGGCAAGATCTAGTAATACAAACACCTCATACCAACCTATAAACACACACACTAACAAATTTTACTCTCTCTTTCCGCTACCAACGTTTCTAGTCTAAGTCCATAGGGTTTCCCAACTCTCCCACCCGATCTTACTTTCTTTTTTCCTCTCAAAGCGAAGGCCTAGTCTCTGTCTCTGTCTCTATCGCTCTCGCTCTAAGTTTAGTAGTTTTCGTCCCTCCAAAACCCTAAGAGGTTTGCTCTTCAAATCTCTCTAACGTTTTATTTTCTTTCAAATTTTCTGTTATTTCAGTTAAATTAGCACTCGAATCTCATGAAAAAATTTATGTTTTAGTCACTTCCATTATTATTACTGCAAATTATCACATAAATCGTCCGGGTTTTAACTCACTAGTTTTCTTAGATTTTGGCTGCTGATTTATATTTTTGCAGCTGAAGTCATGTTGTCAGATCCATGAAAATAAAGTAATGTTCAGCTGAACCCAGATTTTAGCTGCTGCTAAGAAGCTAGGGTAATTTGCGGTGTCGGTATATGTGGCTAAGAATGGATAGTGTTTTATTCGACATTGAATATGTTTTGTTTTGACATCTGCAGTGCGCCGTCGTTAGGGTGCACAGTTGTTTGTGGTGTCTATAAACTGTGGTTTAGGTGTCTTTTGCTAATTTGACCCTTTTAAGTAAAATTTTGTAACTTGAATGTAAATGAGACCAATTGTTTATAATTCTTAAGCTGCTTATGATTTGGTATAATTAGTGTCTACATTCCTGAGATACTGATTTGGGGTTTCCTTGTGATATCAGGGCAATTCTAATGATTGAATCTTCTCAGAGGAATGATTTTGAGGAGAGACACATGGATTGTGAGAAGTTGCACCTGAGTTGCCAAAAGGGTGGAGCAGACGAAAACCACCACAATCATAGTGAAAATGGCCAAGTCCATCCCCATAATGACACGGATCATGTGAATGAAACAAATGGAAACTTGCTGCCCGAAGGAAATGGTGCTTCTCATTGTCATGATGAGAACGGTTGGGAAGAGAAGTCACCAGGGATATCCGGCACAGATACAGCAGAGGAGTCCAATCGGGTCGTTGAACATTATACCGTACGTTGCATATACTTATTTATGAACTAGGAGTCATACCCATACTGGTCTAGTTGACAAAGAACTGAATGCCACTCTCCATGTACTTCACTGCAGGAAAAGCGGAAGCGACAGCGAGATAGGGATATGACGTTTCAGGATATGTATAACCTAAATATGGATTTTACTGATGAAGATGATGATAGTGATTGGGCGCCCTTTCAGAATAATGTAGCCAGCGAAAAGTGGTTTTGCGCTAATTGTACAATGGTGAACTGGTTTGATGTTTTCTACTGTGAGGTATTATTTTGTATCCACCATATGTTTACTCCATGACTATGGGTTCTTTATATTCCACTGTATCATGCAATTTCTGGGTGTTGACATACCTCACTATATTGTCTTGGAATTTCAAAACATAGATGATCAGGATGTGAGAATAGAGGCTAGGAAAAATAGATACCAGAAATAATACCATTAGATCATTTTAACGATGTTATGCATAAAATGATAAATAACACATCAAGCAATAGTTATGATCACAAGAAAAAGCAAATAATATGATTCCTCACATCCTACTATTTCGAGGGTAAAGCAGCCTAGGCACCATATTGGTAATCTTTGTTAATACCAACACCCTTTACAGTATGAACCCATTACCTTCTGATTCCTGTGTCAATTTGATCGACGTCTCATAACAGTCAACCAATTATTCAATTATCTTAAAAATATTGCGAAAAGAATCTAAGAAGTTTCTCTCTAGCTCTCTAATCTCAAAAGGCAAAAAGGTGAAAAGTAGGATGAATCTAAGTATGTATATGTACTTTCCTTCATTAAGCAATGGAAGAAAATTAAGCAACAAACTGAAGTATAAGGTGTATTTATACCTTTAGCTCTACAACTAGAAACCTTTGTATGGAGCAGAATCTCTCTCTCAATCACACCGAGCTCCTGCTTTGGCCTTTTTTTTAATCAGTCGAAACCAGCATCACTGAAAGTTTGTGTGGACATATGATTAAATTCTTTTCTTCTTCTTCTTCTTTATTACTGAAAGATTTGGTTGCTTTTTTTTGCTCCATATAGGTCTGTGGGGAGCATACTGACTCTGATGTCCTTAGCTCCCTCTCTTCTTCGCGTGCGCAAGAAGCTGCTCATATCAAAGTCAAGTTAGAAGGTGGTTAAACATGTTTTTCTTTTACATGTTTGTTCTATTATACCTGGAGCCGTATGTGTTTCTCCTGTTCTAATTTTCATTGGTATAAATTGTAGCGTCTAGTTTCAGCATACACTAGATATTATGTTGCCCACCCCATGAATAGCCTTGAGTGTCTAACGTTACCTTTTAATTATTTGTAGATTCTTCCATACAGAAATCAAGTTTGGAAACTCGCACCTTGGTTGGTTTTGATGAGCGAATGCTGCTTCATTCGGAGGTATTACTACATTAGTGCAATTTTTCCCTTGTGATTGTTTAGGCTAGTTGTGATGCATAATAACCTGTTACTGCCCATGCTTTTATGCTTGTGTCGTTACAACTTTTGCAGATAGGAATTCAGTGTTATTACTGTATCAGTGTGACAATGAGTTGTTCCATTATATTTGAGTTTGCTGCAGCCATTCATTCATGTCACTGCAGTTCAAACTATTCATTTGAATTGCCACCCTTCACAACTGATCCCCTTGTTCTTTATATTACCTTTGCAACTATTTTTATCAAGACACTTCCTTTAGGAGAGGATAAAGGATTAAGTATGTCAAGTTGCCTTTGCAAATATTAGCTTCGATATAATACTCTAAATTACCTCCGCTTCTAATGCTTGTTGTTGTGTGTGTGGAACAGGTTGAGCTTAAGGCGCATCCACATCCTGAAAGACCTGATCGTCTTCGGGCGATAGCTGCCACCTTAGCTGCCGCTGGTAGGTTGTCTTGTTATTGGATGATTGGAAGGTTTCTCTTTTACTCAGGTGTAGCTTTTATTTCACCCGAAGAACAACAAATTGCAAACTATTCTTGCAGGTATTTTTCCTGGAAAATGTTTTCCTATTCCTGCTCGAGAGATTACTGCGGAAGAGCTCCAGATGGTAGGTTCCCATCAATTCTCCAATTTGACAACGCAAAATGGATTGATCATGTATATCGGCACATCAAGTTTATTTTTCTGCAAGCAATTCAATGTTCATTAGCTCGAAACTGACATGGGACTAATTAGGGCTATCCGCAGTTAATCATATAATGTATTTATGTAACTAAGTTGGTTCGGATATTTTGAATGTCATCTAAGTTCTTGGTGAATGCGCATACAAGCTGTGTCATTACCTTATTTTTGTTGATGTGCATATACCTATTCACGATGATAACCCAGAGTTTATTTTGATCTCGTTCTGGGGTCTCAGGTCCACACTGCTGAGCATACTGGTGCTGTCGATTTTACCGACTGCATGGTAACTAGGTACATTTCATTCAACACTTAAACACTTCCATTTTTTATTCTGTCATCTATCTGAACGCATAAAACCTTCCAAACAATGCTGACTTTGTTTGCCTGCACATTAATTGGCAGCTATTTCACTCCAGATACATATGCTAACGAGCATTCAGCCTGTGCTGCTAGACTTGCGGCTGGGTTATGTGCAGATCTTTCTACATCTATTATGGCTGGGCATGCCAAGAACGGATTTGCTCTGGTAGGGTATATCCAAACCTCTGTTGGGGCTTTTATGTGTTAGTGTAGTGGAGGAACGAGTCTCCAATTTTCAAAGTTTATTGTTTTAATTTGGTTTGTTTTCTTCACATCAGGTGAGACCTCCTGGGCATCATGCAGGTGTGAAAGATGCCATGGGGTTCTGCCTCTACAATAATGCAGCAGTTGCTGCTCTTGCTGCTCAACGCGCAGGTGCTAAGAAAGTGCTAATTCTTGATTGGGTAATACCAACTTCTCATAATGCCATTGAAGTATCTGTCTTACATTAATACATTAAACTAATATGCCTTCCCTTCATTTTGGATGCAGGATGTTCATCATGGAAATGGCACACAGGAAATATTCGATGGTTGCAAATCGGTAGGCACAAAGATTACCATTTAAGAGTCCCAACTAAACCTCTCTGTTGTAGATAAGCTTGTAAATTACCTGGAGTGATGAAAGAGACTATTCCAGTGATTATTTAGTTATCTGGTAGCACTCAGGATTCTCCTGATTATACTTGCAGGAGTCTTCTACCCTAAATGATGTTTACTCCTTAACTAACTGCATTCTGAATGATATAAATTCATTGATTTGCTACGCAGCCAAGCCAAAAATGGTTTTGGTTTTGCATCTGATCTTGGATACTTAGTAAACTATGAACCCAAGAGTTAAATTTTACTTCAATAGAATATAAGGAGATAGCTTGGTAGATATATTTCAAATCTTTGGTATTATGTTTATACTCATCAATGCATTCGAAATTTGATATGTTGTTTATGGTGGTTGCTGAGGATTTATTCCCAACAAGTTTTTCCATGGAGTATACAGTTTATCTTCATGAGTTAACTTCATTCTGTAGGTGTTGTATATATCCTTGCATAGACACGAGGGAGGAAAGTTCTATCCTGGTACTGGAGCGGCTGATGAGGTACTTGGTAGCTGCTGTCTCTGTTCTATTACACCAATGTCTATTTGTGTTAAATGTTTTTTGTTTCTTGTTAGGTATTGTATAAATTTGTTTGATATATGTTTTATGCAGGTTGGTGTTAACGGAGCTGAAGGGTATTGTGTAAATATTCCTTGGAAATGTGGTGGTGTTGGGGACTGTGATTACATTTTTGCGTTTAAGAATATTGTGCTTCCTATAGGTAATGTGACATATATATTTTTAGTTGTAATGTGTAATCAGCAAGCATTTTATTAGTCCACATTCACATACAGTGATATGGAGAATAGAGTCAATTATATTTTAATGCACACTATTTTTCTGTATTGCTGATGGCTGATAGGTTCTTTATTGCAGCTTTAGAATTTTCCCCTGATTTGACAATAATATCAGCAGGATTTGATGCTGCAAGGGGTGACCCTCTTGGCTGTTGTGATGTAAGAATTCAAGCTATTGCTCTAGTAGTTCCTTTATCTTGTTTCTAGTATCCTGCATTCCATGTTGTTAGGTAGGTATGTGCTCATCCAAGTTTACATCTTGCTGGACAGTAAGTATAAGAGATTGGTCACTGGTTGCCTCCATGATATCAAATGTTCAGTTTTTGGTGAATCAAAATAGTTCCAAATTGGATCTGTTGCTTCATTTAGTTGGTAATGTCATCTAGTGAGAGACCCACCAATCTGATTATGTTAACTCGAGGAGTCCACTTTCACTAGTTTGACATTTATTTGTTTTCCATCTGTCATTCCACAAGCTGGTAATGGTCCCACCAATCTGATTATTTTAACGGATCTATTCTTCATCATTAGGTAACTCCTGCTGGCTATGAGCAGATGACTCACATGTTAACGTCTTTATCTGGTGGAAAACTGCTTGTTATTCTCGAGGGAGGGTGGGTTGTTTCTTAAGGTTTTGTTTAACAGCATAATAGAAATATTTGTTGACAAGTATATACTGATATTTCTTAATTCTTTTGTAGCTATAATCTGCGGTCTATATCTAGTTCAGCTAAAGCAGTCATAAAGGTGAATCTTCAGCTTAAACTGAACCCCCCTTCATCTATTATTGAATTTACTGTAACTCGTGTCCTTTCCTAAAGGTACTGCTTGGTGAAAGTCCTGTCTATGACGTGGATATCGAGCCCAGTAAAGCTGGCGTGCAAACTGTTCTAGAAGTCTTAGAAATTCAAAAGAAATTCTGGTCTACATTGGGCTCCACTCTCACAAGAATTCAGTCGCAACGTCGACCATATCCTCTTCAAAACGGAAGTGAGTGTGCGTCTTCTATTATAAAATTTTGGCCTAGATTTGCTGTCTCTCTTACGCCAAATCTCCAGCTTGTTTATTATTATCAACTGGAATGTGGTCCTTACTGCTAAATTCCCGATTCTTACTTGATCTCTTGATTCTGTTTTTGCAGAGAAGGAAGCCAAAAAGAAAAGAAGGGTACTTGTTCCATTATGGTGGAAATGGGGTCGAAAGAAGTTTTTCTATATTCTATTGCGTCAACGAAGGTTTAAAGTGAAGAGACGGACAAAACAACCACCCAGATCTTTTTCACTTTAGTCCCTCTTTTTTGTGATAATATGTGCATACTTACTCGTCACACCTATCTCGTGTCTGTTTTTTGTACAAGATGAAGCTGGTTATAGTTTTTTTTTTTTTTCCTTTTGAGATGTTAGAACGAATTCTAGTCGGTTCTTCTCAGTTTCGGTGTCATTTTTTGCTAGAATACCATGTAATGGATTAGGTAGCCTACTTGACCAGCTTCGGGAATATATGTATTCCAATTTTATTTAGTATTCTTGGTTTTGTCAGCGAAATATAATGTGTTACAGTACCATGCCAGAACTCCATATAAATCAAGCAGAATTGGTCTGTGAACGAGGGCCTGCAGTTACCAGTGTATTTTGTGCTGTGTTCCCTGATTGTATTGAGGTAATGTCAGTCTGTTGTAATGGTGCAGTTTCATTTTGTGTTTTTCCAGTCCCCGGCTATAACTGTAGGTGCTATAGATTCTGATTTGATCAGTAGCTTGAGATTTTCTAGATCAGCTGGGGACTAAGAATTCCTCGCTATGCTATACTCATGTGTTTTTGTTAGGTCAGTTTGCATGGTAGTGCACAAGTGGCATAACCTGCAAGGATCTTCAGTGTGGTTCGATTAATTTCAGAACAAGATAATAATACCCCTGAAGTGGATTTACGTACTGCCTTTATACTTGCTTGTTAGTCTTCAGTCTTCCCATTAGAAACATTCACCAAAACAGAACAGCTAAATCCTCTTAGCATGACATTTTAATAGTATTATTACGACATGAGAAGTAGAGATTCCTAATATAACTATAACTGAAAGGTACCTGATGTAGAATCAGTTTTATAAGTTACATTTCTCTGATGGATCAAATTTCCCTTATTATATAAACAAATTTCCTTCTGTTAAGTGAAAACATCGAGAATCAGAGGAGCTCCTACTGATGCATTGCTGCAGGCACCACCGGATAAGCCATATGGGTATATGGTGGTGGATAGTGATGCCCCGGAGGAGGTATGGTAACTGGAGTGCCAATAGCAGAGATTATTTGGCCTGGTGCGGCAGCCATTCTCGGCATTGCCAAAGCAGGCATTGCAGGTGAATGTGATGATCGGTGATGCTTAAAAGATGGACCAATGTAACTGTTTGGCGTTGATGATGTGGTTGTGTTAGTTTGTTCTCCTGTAATTGGACCTTGGGGCGTCGCAGCGACACCGTTGTTCAGGTTTGTGATGTCATGTATGCTCGTTCTTCTCCTATCTCTATTCATCGAATTCAACCGAATGAAATATTTCTGTGCATGACTAGCCACTTGTGTTGGAGTCCTTGAGATTACAAAGTTTCTCGATATACTTCTCCAATCACCTTTCCCACACTTGTCAAGCCCCAGCAGGAATAACCTAACAGAATAGCAGATGCTCAGTGTATAGTGGTAATAGAACGGAAATCAAGGCTTTTTGAAGCAAGTAAATCAAGAATTACCATTTCATACCCAATTCAAGTAAAGTAACGCGATGTGGAAGAAAACCAACCTGTGCTCTTCTTCAGTCCATGGAATTCCTTTACGCTTCTCTAGTTGGTTTGATTTGGATCCACTTCCACTCCTAACCAACCCTTGTTGTTTTCCTCCTAAGTCATTGTTACCAATCATTCCAACTGGAAAATAACTGCTTCTACTGGTATTAAAACCAGAAGTACTACTTATTTTTTTTCTATCAGATGCCGATGAAGTTTGTTTATCCATGTTAGTCTCTTCTTCCTCGCCTAGATATCGAGGAAGCGATACTAACCCCGCCTCAATTGCATTAATATCTTGGACCAGTACTCCATAGTGCTGCTTCAATTCTTCCATACTTTTACTTTGCACCATCGAGCTTATCTTTTCCCAATACTGTTGTTCATCCATTGTATTATGTGTCTTCGCAATTGCGTTTTCAAATGCTTTCTCTTCTTCTCTACTCCATTCTCCTTTCACTGCACTTTCCATTACTAAAACTAATACCTTAATGTCTAGTATGAAGGGATGATTTTGGTGATTCTCAAGTTGTGTAATTTGAATAGTGAGAAGAAAGGGAGAGTGAGATAAGAATATAGGAGTGATGGAGAGAGGGTTCAGGTCAATACAAGAAGGATTGGACCACCATTTTGGTGGTAGATTATGAAGTTTCTTTTGCCTTCTTTCTTTCTCAATCTTTTTCTCTAATAATTTTTGTGTTTCACAAACATCCAATGGGAAGAAAGGACGGGGAAGAAAGAATCTTCTTAGCAAACCATCTTCCCTCTTTCTCTTACACTCATTTCACACTCATCATTGACTCCAAAGTAATGGAGTAACTTTTGTAGGTTTTTGGAGTTATCTGTGAGGTTTCGTATGGTTCATGCAGGATCATCTTATTGACGTGGCCTTCTCTCTACTACTCAAATGTTTTTTGGCTTTGGTTAAGATAATCTGTTGTTTTATTATTAGACACTATGTGATTCATTTTGTTGATCTCGAATTTTGATCGTCTAGGTGATATGTGAATTGCTTGTCTTTTGAAATTATTAAGGAGCCAGGATCCACACTCTCAATGAAATGACATGACACTATGACAGTAGGCCTAGGGGGCCAAGGGTGGTGTGTTGACCATACGGTGTGTATCACAAATATGCTCCGATACAAGTACGACCAGAAATATTGCTTGAGAAATACCCTCTGATACAGTCCGGCCTAGCCACGGTCTAGTATCGTCTGAGACAAGGCAAAGTGTGCTTCTAATTTTTTGAGAACGGTCAAGAACTTACATTAAAGGTGAAAGGATTTTATAGTACATGTCTGCAGAAGACAGAAAGCTTGGACTCCTTGGAGGACAGACAGATGAAGTGTACGTGCTTTAGCATATCTTTGGAATAGGTGGTACTTATGCCTAGCATATTCTGTATCTGAACTAAAAACGAAATGACAGAAAGATACTCCTAATTTAGTAAACCAGCAGCATATCACCTTGTTCATGCAAATGATGAAAGTTTGAAGGAGGGATGTCAAAGATTAATCTGAATTTTATATTTTTATTATCTGATTTTGTTAGAGGAAGAGCAAATAAATATCGGGGTGTCGACTCACAAAGGGCAAGTCCCATGGAGTTGGATAAAAATAACAGATTTGATTTGTTTTATCCTGAATAAGATTCTTATAATAGTTTTTAGTGAGAAACATTGAAATTGATATTATTGATAAAAGAATAGTTTTTGTTAATTACAAACAGAATTATTACAGAGTATTTAAAGATAATCATTAGCTGTAGACTAATGACACACTTACACACTTATATCTCTAATACACCCCCCTCAAGCTGATACTAATCTGAACAGAGTATCAGATTGACCAAAAATACAAAGACAGAGAAATAACTAAGAAATGTCTGTAATCTGAACTGTAGAAGCAGCTGAAGAAGATAGTGGAGAAGCCCCTAGCAACTGACATAAAAGTTTGGAGAAAGCTGGATAACATAAGCCCTTTGTGAAGATATCAGCTAGCTGATCTGTTGAATAAATATGTTGTAGCTTCAAGAAACCTTCCTCAACTAATTCCCTGACAGTGTGGTACTGAATTTCTATGTGTTTGATCCTGACATGAAAAACTGGATTAGATGCCAAGGCCAGAGCACTTGTATTATCACATAACAACAACACAGATGTAACAGTAACATGTAAATCGTTCAATAAGTATGTGAACCATTTTAATTCAGCAGCAACAGAAAGACACTTATATTCAGCTTCTGCAGAGGACTTGGAGACTGTAGGCTGCTTTTTGGATGACCAAAATACTAAATTAGAACCTAGAAAATAGCAAAACCATAAGTTGATCTTATGGTATCTGGATAGCCTGCCCAATCTGAATCAGTATATGCCTTCAATGTAGTAACATCACTTTTCCTTAAGGTAATTCCCAGACCAACTGTCCCTTTCAAATACCTTAAGATTCTCTTAACAAGGTGTAAGTGTAAATCAGATGGAGAATGCATGAATTGTGAAATATAATTCACTACAAAACATATATCTGGCCTGGTCACTGTTAAATACTGAAATGCTCCCACTAAAGTTCTGTAATGACTAGGATTATCCAACTTAACACCATCATGAATAGAAAGTCTACTTGACTTAACAACTGGTGTATCCCAGGCCTTGCAATCCAATAAATTTGCTTTATCCATAAGCTCTAAAGTATATTTATTTTGTGTTAATACTATAGAATCACTAGTCCTAACAGCTTCAATTCCAAGAAAATATGCCAAATCCCCTAACTCCTTCATTGCAAATTCTTTCTTCAAGGAAGTAATAAGATCAGTAATAAGCATAGAGCTACCAGTTAACAATATGTCATCAACATATAAAAGTAAGATAAGAATATCACTACTAGTTGACTTGACACAGACTAATGACACTCTTACACACTTATATCTAAGCATTTTTCCTTGGCTTGCCTCTACCACTACCAGAAAAATTATTTCCACCATTCCTATTTTTACCATAAAGAGCCGTAGGATGCTGAGTATCAAAAACACTACTTGACTCTTGATGTTGTTCAAGAAGCCATTGCTCATGATTCAATAATATTGGTTTTAATTTTGCAAAAGTAAAAGGAGTTTCCATGTTCTGTGCAGCTACTACAAAAGTATCAAATTCTCTTCCTAAGCCATGTAGCACATACATCACCAAATCAGAATCACTCATCTTTTCTCCAATTGCTGCTAAAGAATAAGCTATTGTTTTGATATTTTGCAAATAAACCAAGATTGTAAGATTACCCTTCTTAATATTATGCAACTGATTCATAAGCATACTTTTTCTGGCTTTGAGCTGACTTCTAAAAGTGATTTCAAGATACTCCCAAATTTCTCTAGCAGTAGATAAACCCAAAACATCACAAGACACAGAATCTGTAAAAGTAGCCTTCATACAACTAGTAACAAAACAATCTATTTTCCTCCAAAGAACCTATTGAGGGTTGAGAGTCAAAACTCGATTAACTTCAATATTCTTAACAGGTTCAACAACATCACCATTGACGTAACCAAACAAATCAGTAGACACGAGAATTGATTCCATTTGATCTCTCCATATAAGAAAATTATTGGAATCGAATTTTGCAGAAACAAAATTCGAAATATTGGTAAAAGGGGAGGTAAAATCAGAAGTAGTACCCATCATAGCAGCGGAATTTGAAGTAGAAGCCATGTCTTTGCGTCGTCTGTAAACAATTGTGGATGACATTAACTAGATCGACGAAACCAGAAGAAATCTTGAATAAAATCTTGATGAATGTTTAACCTAGAAAAGGTTCTTGATAAAAGTATTATGAACTGAATCAAAAAGGTATTGAAAAAGATTGTGATATTCGTAAATTGCTGTAAAAAGGTATTGAGAAAGATTTTTAGCAGATGAAAATTTTACTCTCAGGATCGTCTGATACCATGAGAAATACTGAAGTTGATATTATTGATAAAAGAATAGTTTTCGTTAATTACAAACAGAGCTATTACAGGGTATTTAAAGATAATCATTAGCTATAATACTACAAGTCAAGTCAATATTGACCAGTTGACTTGACACAGACTAATGACACACTTATATCTCTAATATTTAGATTAGTTAATATAAAAGTAATAATGATCATCCTATCTTCATGATCTCTTTAACTCTCTCATGGTAGCTTAGATGAAATCTGTTTGAACCGTATTTTGATACAACATAGTAAAACAAACGAGAGTCTCCATGTTCTCAGCCTTGATTTTCACATTATTGAATTGCATTTCTTTGACCTATTTAAAGGCTAGAGTTTCGTTTGGGATTGTTTTTTCAACCAAAAGCACTTTGTAACAAACTTTTATCAAAAATTGTGTTTGGTAAAAAAATTTCAAAGTGCTTTGGAGAGAAGCACTTTCATTTTAGGTCTGTTTTTAAAAGCTGGAAAAGCAGAAGCTGTGGACCCACGTAATTCAATTTAATCAATTCTCTATTTTAACCTTGTTATTCTATTATAAAAGACAAATTTTACCATAGAATATTGTACACTTAACATTATATTTCTAACTTTTATTTTATTTCTCTATTTTTTCATTTTTTATTTTAAAATAATAATTACAATAAGAATTAAGATAATAATATTTTTTAAGAAAACCATAATCATAAAATTCTTTATTAAATAGTAAAAATAATTATAAAAAATAAATAGAATAATAACATGAATATTACTTATATTTTATTAAATATATTAAAATTAGAAATATAATTTATTATAATAAGATTGTATTTAAAACTAATTTTTGAAATATGTCTATTTTCGTCATTAACTACATCACCAGCTATTTAAAATACCAGTTTACCATGCATAATTTACAGTTTGTTAATTGCACAGTGCTTTTCAAATTATACTTTACCAAACGTCATGCAGATTTATTTCCATAACACAGCACAACAACGCACATCACAACACAACAGAAAAGCACTTTTCTAAATCACACAACAATACCAAACTAGCCTTAGGTCTACTCCTCCCATGGTTCCCCATTCTCCATTATATCCTGGATATCCTTCAACCCCAATGTTGATTCATGCAAAGTCATAAACAATTAGAGTAGTATAGTAAATCTGAGAAACAAGATCTTATATAGTATATATCTTAATCAGTGTCCCAAATGTCCCTCTTAGAAATGGGGGAGAAGGATCTAGGAGATCAACATTATTCAGGATGTGATTCTGTAGTTTATACAATCAGTCATGAAAGAACATATGCGCTTGATATTGTGAACTGTTTGCTTGGCATTTGGTTTAGTGTGATTAAAGATATAATCACACTTAACTTCCCAAATAAACCAGCAAGCAATGACATGAGTACTTTTGCTAATGTGAGTACTGCTGTTTGAGTCTAATCAAGAATTAAATCATTCTATAAAGTTAGTTCTATTGCCAAATTCCCCATGGTTGTGACCATATAGATTTTGTTAGACAAAAGTGGCAGCTGGAAAGTTCATAAACAGATGTGTCATAGTTTCCTCACCACCATTGCACACTTTGCAAATGAGATCAATGTAGTGGAGGACGCTAGGAGTTTTAGCATTGGTAGGAAGAATACTATGAACACATTTCCATGGGAATATTTGAATAACTGAAGCAATATCCATCTTTCATATGTTATCGCAATTCATGAAATTTTCAGTACTGTATTTCTGATCAGTTTTAGCTCTATGACAGAAAAATTTCCTGTATTGGTCGGCTTCCACTGAACTTGGTCCTCTTCACCAGATGGATATTAGTCTCAAAGATATCTCTAGTTTGCTCAGGAGAGAACCTAGTGATGATTTTAGGAAAAATTCCATCCCCCATCTTTTAGTAATAAGTGTTGAACCGTTAGGAGATCACTTGGACAGTCGTCAGATCTGATGATTTGTCTTCCATCCAAGTGTCTTCCCAGATGTTGATTCTTTCGCCATTCCCAATTTTTCATATTTTATGCTCTTATATGTTACCTATTCCATCAAGAATTTCTTTCCGGATCTAGGACTTTCCTACTTTTGATTTGGTGTCCGTTTGAGAACGCTATTCCCTTCTAAGTATTTAGCATTCATAAGCTGGGACCAAAGAAGATCTTTGTCTTTAAACGCCAACTAATTTTAGTAATCATAACTATTAGAGCATAGCTCGGTTGAACCCACCAAACATGGGTATGTCAAATTTGGTTGTCATATTTTAGTATCAAAACTCATCTTGAGTCCCTTGATTAATTACTAGAGTCAACTTCGTTTAGGTCAGACTAGAAAGTCGGGAATGTTGAAAGGTACAAGTATTACTCCGAAGACCTAAAGAAAGTGAAGAAGTAACGACTGCAATGATGGCATCATCCTTCCTCTTGAGGTTAGTAATATTGACTTGATCTTGTTTTCATTCCTAACGTATCTTTCAAGTCGGATTATATTGAAAACATAATATGCGAAGTTGTATATAAATAATGCTCTAGTGGTTAAACTTGGTCATAAAATTATGATCAAAGTTTCAATGAATTTATTGAATTATGAAGTACAAACACTTATCTTTTAAAACTTCGTAAATACGACATCAACATAATCTTTGTATATAGTGTCTTGATTATGTGTAAGATATAGGTTTGATTTCACCCCAGGAAACAATGTTTTTTAACATTTATTTAAAGAAAGTACATTTATGAACTTGTTTCATAATCGAAAGGAAATCATGATTGGTCAGGTTATTTATTGAATATCTTTTGAATGACCAATATAAGATGACAAGGTAGAACCTATCTTAACTTTGGTTGAGAGTTGTAGTATAACCGGTCATAGCCTATGATATATAACTAGTTGTAATCGGTCACAAGTTGCATCGGAAATCAAGGTGTAACTGATCACAATCTATATTGGAATACATGTTGTAACCAGTCACAAGTTATTTTGGAAGGTGAAAACGCGGGGGTATAATAACCACACCCAATATTTCGTTCAGAAATATGTATGGACTAAACTCCAATATAATTTCGAGAGCACCAACTTAAAAGTGAGACTCAATCAAGAAAGATATCAAAGAGATTTATCTCTTTCTTAATACAATCAGTAAACTAACTAGATAGAAATCCGTGAGACTGATTGTTATGAGAATAACTCGGATGGAACCAAAGAAAAATGTCCGAGTGTTAATCAAGTCCTATCCAACAAACAAGGTCGGATTTACCAACTATGATTGAACTACGCACAACCTGTGATATTTCAATTATATAAACAAATACAATGCGAAAAAGAAATAACACAGACACCAGAAATTTTGTTAACGAGGAAACCGCAAAGGAAGAAAAACCTCGAGACCTAGTCCAGATTTGAACACCACACTGTATTAAGCAGCTACATACTCTAGACTACTACAAGTTAACTTCAGACTGGAATGTAGTTGATCCCTAACCAAGTCTCACACCAATTAAGGTATAATCGCGTTCCTTACGCCTCTTGAATCCCAGCAGGACTCTGCGTACTTGATTCTCTTAGATGATCTCACCCACAACTAAGAGTTGCTACGACTCAAAGTCAAAGAATTTAAACAAATATGTCTCCCAAAGATAAGTCTATTCTGGTTGATGTTTTCGTCTTAAGATACATATCAAGGTGTACAAGAAACTCAACTAATAATCCGGTCCTATAATCCCGAAGAGCAGCCTAGAAATATTAGTCACCTTATAATAACTTAACTGATTAATAGAAGAAGTTATTGGGGAATCAAAAGAGTCTCAGACGAAGAACTATCGTGATTACTTTTTATATCTTACATATCAGAGATAAATGTCGAGAAAATCTTAGAGAAGATTAAACTCAATAAGATAGAAAAAGCAAGACCAGAATACGCAACTACAGAGAAAATAGTTGGATCTGGCTTCACGAATCCCAAATGAAGTCTTCAAGTCGTTAACCTAATAATGGTTTTGGAAAACCCTAGGTTAAAGGAGCATCGACTCTAGTTTGCAACTAGGACACACTAGAGTGTCGGGATTAGGTTTCCCAGATGCTAGAGTTCTCCCTTATCTAGTCTTTCAAACCAGGGTCGCTTACAATCAAAGCTAAGATAGCTTAGTAACAAAGCAATTGATATTCATTATTAGATGAACTCCTGATTTAAGATTAAAGCTAAGACATTGTTTGTTTGCAGCTGACTCAGCGTCTGGATCTGAGTCAACCCCTGACTCGGTCCGAGTTAGACCGTTTTTTTTGCATTTTGAGTCAGATCTGACTCGACCTCTAACTCATACATAACCCCTGACTCGGACCCATTTGAGTCAGGTAACAAAATACCCCCGACTCACGGTTTTTGAGTCAGATGAGTCAGATCTGACTCAAAACAAACATATCGAGTCAGATCCAGATAAGTCAGGTGATTTCACTCAGATCCAGACGACTCGTATGAGTTATGGGTAAACAAACATGGTGTAAGTCTGCTTAAAAAACAAGCAATCAATCTCCACCGTTAGATGGTATTATCTTGATACACACAAATGAAATATACTTATATTTAGATATGGATGAACCGTACGTAAACGTGTATAACCGTTGTCTCAATAACATTTAACCGAAGTTATCCACATGAATACTTATAGTTTAGCCATATTCATCTAACACTTCTAGATCAAATACGATGATCAATCAATCACGATAAATAATCAAATAAATCTAAATGTGCCTTAAGAGAGTTTGTTCAAATGTTCACTATCTCATAAAAATATCCATGAACAATTTGAAAAATATTCGGTTTGGTTTGTAGTTGTACAAAGTACTTATACAAGAACCAATTCATGAACATAATTGTTAGAGCACTACTCGGTCGAACTCACAAGCTTGCTATCTCAAGCTTGTTTGTCAAGTTTAGTTTCCAAAACTATAAGTCTTGATTTCTAGTCTACTTACAGCTAAGTCTCGGATTACGATAAAAAGTGTAGTTGAGCATAGACTTCACGACGTTCATCGATTGAAGACGAAAAAATACTAACGAGAGCTTGTGCAACTTCATCAACAAAAGGTATGTGGAGACTTGAACTCATCTGTCACTCAAAAGTCTATCTACTCTATTTCCTATTTGATACAAATGTCGTATATCTATATAGACTTCAATTATACAGATTTGATATTTAGAGCTTAATTTAACTCACTTAAATATTTTTCTAAATATGTGTTGTTAAGCTTTCGCTTTAACCAAGTTCATCTTATAATTTTGACGAAAGTTAAAAGATGATCATGTGAAAATCACCTGGTAACATCTTACATGATTTGTATGAGACAATCATTTGATGTAGACTCAGAACATTTCGTATTGATCTATCGATTACTTCAAAATTGCTTTGAAGCTAATAGTTTGTGTGAGACAGCTATTGTCGTATTCTAAGAATGTTTCAATGATTGAATTGAGAGTTTAGAACAATTAACCATGATTGGATATAGCAAAGTATGCGTACTTGTATGCTAACTGTTGCAAGTTATTCCAAGTCCGGGAACCATAGTATGCATACTCGTATGCGTACTGGTTGGTTAGTTGAAAGTACGGGAACTTAGTATGCATACCCGTATACGTACTGACGGAAGTTCAAGTCCGGGAAATCAACTGAGTTTGGAGGTATGCGTACCCGTTTGCACACTGGCGAACCCAAACTAAGTCCGGCCACTTAGGTATGCGTAACCGTTCGCATACTTGAGTAGGTTATGTTCTAAAATCGGTTTGTTCATGAACTAATACATTTATATAATAAGGAATGCAGTCTTTTGCAAACCGTGGCTATAATGTTCATGAATTGATTTGAGTGAATCAAAATCGATTTTTCTTCAATGTGTCTTGTATACTTCTATGAGAATATAAAAAATTGAACAACTCTATAACTAGTTTCATTTGAACTAATTGTGTTAAGATGAACAAGGTTGATATGAAAGTGTTCATATGTCTAACTTCGGTTAACTATTGTTGAGCCAACAAGGTGTAAATGTTTAGGTATGTTTATCCGTATCTAAATGAGGTCACTTTTCATTTGTGTGTAACAAGCTAAGTTCGATCTAACGGTTGAAATATATTAGCTTGAGTCTAATCAGGTTTTCATCTAACGGTGAATATTGAATGCTTTGTTACAAAGGTAGCATTGATTGCAAACCCTGATTGAAGACTATATAAGGGAGAACTCTAACAACTGGGAAACCTAATCCCCACACCTCCTGTGTGATACTAGTTGCGACTACATTCGATTCTTCTTTAACCTAGGTTTTTCTAAAGCCATTATAAGTTAACGACATAAAGACTTCATTGGGATTGTGAAGCCAGACCCAACTATTTTCTCTGTAGTTGCGTGTTCTGATCTTGCTGTATTCTATCGTATTGAGTACAATCTTCTCTAAGATTTAATCGAGATTTAATCTATGATAGGCAAGTTAAAAATTAGTCACAAACTTCTTCGTCTCATTGTTTGTGATTCCACAATATCTTGTTTCGCTATCATACGATTAAGATTATTGTAAGGTGGTTGATATTATTAGGTTGTTCTTCGGGAATGTAAGTCTGGTGTATCAATTGGTTCATGCTCACCTTAATTTTTCAAACGACGGAACAAAACTCATAGGTATTTCTGTGGGAGACGGATTTATCTATTCAATATACTTTTCTGTGTGAGACACATTTATTTATCAAGTCTTTGACTTTGGGTCATAGAAACTCTTAGTTGTGGGTGAGATCAGCTAAGGGAATCAAGTGCGTAGAGTCCTTCTTTCAGAGGCATAAGGAACGCGACTGTACCTTAATCAGTGTGAGATTGGTTAGGGCTCAACTAAATTCCAGTCGAAGTTAACTTGGAGTAGACTAGTGTCTGTAGCCGCTTAATACAGTGTGGTGTTCAAATCTGTACTAGGTCCTGGGGTTTTTCTACATTTGCGGTTTCCTCGTTAACAAATATTCTGGTGTTTGTGTTATTTATTTTTCGCATTATATTTTCTATATAATTGAAATATCACAGGTTGTGCGTAGTTCAATCAATTAGACAATCCAACCTTTGGTTATTGATATCAATTTATTGACACTTGAACATTGGTATTTGGTACCGTTCAAGTTGTTTCACATAATAATCAGGCTTGCGGATTTCTATCTTTTTGATTTGCTGATTACATTGTGAAACAGAGATATAAATCTTGGATATATTTCCATTGATTGAGTCTGACTGTCTAGTTGATTCTCTTGGAATTATATTGGAGTTTGTCCGTACAGATTGCCTAAACGAAATATTGGGTGAGGTTGTTAGACCCCCGCTTTTTCAATAATGCCACGGTTTGCAAAATAATTTTGTATACCTTATTTCATTAAAGTTCCTGGGACTTTAGTTCACAAACGAACCTGAGTTCATGAGTATGAATTGTCATACTTACAGATTTTAGAACCTAACCACTGTGTTAGCAAATAGAGCACGCGAACCACAGTTCCGGACCTAGCCTAGTCTAGTCGTTCACAAACTACCGTTCCAGACCTTTGACAGTTAAACCCATTCGCAAACACAGTTCGCAAACAAGAGTTCCGGACCTGAACTAGTATCACAGTTCGCATACAAGGTACGCATATTGTGTTATATCCGGACATTGGTAGTAGTTTTAAAACTCTCATTTAATCATTTAAATATCCTAAGAAGACAACAATGGTAATCTTACACATACCACTAGCTTCAAATAATTTTCAGGTGATTAATCAATCAATACGAAACCTCCCAAGTTAACATCAAAAGATTATCTCACCCAAATCATGTAAGATGTTCAAGGTAATTGTCACATGATCATCTCGTCTTAATATTTAGTTTCCAACAAAAAAATTTTCTACAACTAAATTCGTCAAGTAGATGATGAAGTTTAGCTAAAGCTAAAAAGCTTTGAACACGTATTTCGAGGAATATATAAACGAGATAAACTCGGCTCGAAATTTCAAATGTGTATAATGCAAAGTCTATATATCTATATGACTTGGTCTCTTTGGAAGATAATATAGAATCAACTTCTGAGTGATAGATAAGTTTTAGTCTCCACATAACTTTTACTGATGAAATTCCTCAAAGCTCTTCAGTAGATCTTCTTCTTCTTCAATTGGTGAACGTTGTGAAGTCTAATGCTCAACTACACACTTCTATCCTAATCCGATACATAGCTATAAGTAGACTAGAAATAAAGTATATAATTTGATCAACTAAACTTGACAAACAAGCTTGAGATCCGAGCAGAGTTCGACCGAGCAGTGCTCTAACAATCTCCCCATTTGTCAATTTTAGTGACAAAACTATCAATATATATGGATTACAAAATAAATAAACTTTGTAGCTTCTGATATCATGCTTGATTTCCTTGGATCTTCAACTTCCTTGAGTTCTTCGTTACTTCAAGTTCTCCATCAATTGTGAATGTGTTCAACTCAGCATCATTGTTGTTCAAGATCCGTAGCAATAACAATATGAAAACGAAAGTTCTCAATCATTGTTATTCAGTATCATAGTATTATTATATAGAATCAAAGTCCAATTGCATCACAACTTTGAAATAATACTACGGTCATATGTATCACTCCCCCTTAGTCAATACTTTCATCTTAGAATAGAATCCCCTTACATAATGATCCGTAAACCATATGTACGTAGTGTGAATTACTAAATAATTCTCCTCATTTTTGTGAATATAAATTGGAAAAGGTACGAAAACTATGGGATCATAATGAATTATCAAAAGATAATTCATGACTAGAAAGAAACATATCAACTTTTTTTTGATGATTTCACATAGTCGAAACTTAGTGTATTCATCAAGGAGTTTATTAAGATACAAGTTAACCCCTTAAAATCCCACAAGCACTCTCCCCACAAAGATATGGTAATTAAGAACAGTTCATATAAGAACTCTCCCCCATTTGATGTCATTCCTAAGAGAATAATATGAGCGACCTTACTTTTACGAGAAAAGAAGGATTTCTTTGGACGCGATTTTTTAATGTCCGAAATATCATCGAGTAAACTAATCAAAAGAGAAACTCTATGATTAATTTAACCAGAAACACTCAACATAAGAAAACTTACGGAGTAAATACAATACTTTCACATAATAGTAGATCAAGGAAAGATCAATACTGCGGAATTTCTCAAAACGTTTATTCTATCTTTTATCAATATTTGCATAAAGACATAATAGACTTAAGTTTTGAGTATATATGAGATAACAACACAGTTCACGAACACAAACACATATATATCTCATAAGACTTTTTCAATATATAAAACCAATAAGATTAAATACTGCAGTATCATCTTCCAAATAACTTAGAATTTAAATAAATAAATCTAAAAACATTGCACGATGAAAAACGTTGGAAATAGCTATGTGTAATCACAATATTTACTATACCAAAACCTAGTTATCCTTCTTAAACATATGAATAAATCCTCATAAAAAGTTTCATAGACATTATTTAAACAATAAAACAAAAGCATTTCACTTACTTTGAAGACTCTTATCATATTTCCTGTATTCATCAAGTTCATCTTCGGTCAGATCACTCCTGGATTCGAGATTATCGACCTTATCTTCAAGTCTTTTGGTTGAAGATTCGAGTTCATTGTTCAGAGTATGTACTTGTTCCAAAACAAGATTCATAGTTAGTGAGAGATTATCTAGATGAGAGTTTGAAGGATTCTCACAAGAGGAGGAACTACGTTTGTCTTGACCTAACTCACTATCAGAAGAATCAAAACGAACTTTCCTAGAAGTAAAGAGAACAATCCAGACCTCATCATCTTTACTGTAAAGGTTTGACGAGGACATCATAAAAGGTAAATGAAATGCTTGCTTCAGAAGTGAAACCTTCAACCTTAAAAATAAGAAGATGAGGAAAAATTTCCCGAAATGACCTTTGACAAAAACTCTAATTTTTTTTTGGGTACCTCGAAAAGCATTATCTGACAAATTCCGTACACATACCCAGGATATGTGCAAGCTATACTCACGAACAGAAACACAAGAAAAGGTTCTTAGCTTAATAAAATAATTTAGAGCACAAGAGCGAGAGGAAAAAACTAATCCAGAAAGCAGATTCACAGGACATAGCTCAAGAAACTTAATGCACCAGGAACACTTTCTCACCCCTCTTAGAGGTTGTGGTTCTTATCCAGAGGAAGACAAGAACAACCTTAGAAATTATTATAAAATGTAATTTCTCCCATCTAGTAAAGGATCGGGTGGTTTCTCAAGAAGATAGGGTGTTCTCCTTATTCCTTGTCTCGGATTATTCATTATAGAGAAATGTCTAAAAGAGGACATCTTCCTTTCCCGCAATATTTTGCACGCCCTTCTTATCAATTTTTGCAAACTATGAATGGTTCTGAACATCTCTTTCAAAAGTGGTGTTAATTTCTTATAATATTTTCTTTTCTTCTTCTGATATAGTAAAGTATTATAAGAAAATTTTGCAAGAACCTTTGTGCAATCCATCTTTAGGTGATCCAGGTTTTTACACAAGGAAGACTTAGGATCTGTTATGTCCTTGCATTTTATCACGTCTTTCTTTTTAAAAGAAGAGTTTGGCCGTGACAATTTTTTAGGAGTAACATGCTGATTGGATTTAAAATATTTTTCAAAAAGAATCGATCCTTCTTATTGCGATCACAGTTGCTAGATATCACATTTTCTTGTCTTAATTTTTTCAGTTGACATTTCAGATTTTCAATCATTTCAATCCACGATTCCTTCTCCAGTTGAAACATAATCTTCACTGAACACAATCTTTGGTCAATAGATCAATTTTCTCTTCTAAGGAAGTTAGATTGTTTATCATGGAATAATCAGAGTTGTTAGAGAGACAAGTGTGATTATCAACAAAATATGTGAGAGAACTTTCACAGGCTTCTTCCTCCGGACAGTAGCCAAGAGTTCCCATCCATGCTTTGGTTTTCTTATTAACCTCCTTATTGGGACAAACAAATATATGATGACCATATCCGTAGCACTTGGAACAAGTTCCATTATCATAGTCTTTGTGAACTTTCATATCCATTTCATTGATTGATGAGGAGGATTTCTTATGAGACTTTCTTTTTCTCCATCTAAGAGATTTATTTAACTATTCTACAAACAGTAAAAGAGTTGAACTAAAGCAATTCTCATCCCTAACATCAATCAATTCAGGACATAGATTCAAGATCAAAAATCTTTAGCTTTCCAACAAGATTATTCCTGGAAAGTGTTTCAAGGTTATTTCCCTCAACGATGGCATGTTTCTTAGAATCGTATCTAGCTGGTAGAGATCTGAGAATAATCTTCATCACAATGTCCTTTTCAGGAATAGTCTTACCCAATGCAAATGATGCATTAACAATTTTAAACACTTTGTGATTAAACCGATCAAATGAATCTTCATCAGCTATACAAAGGTTTTCCCAATCATAATTTAGGTTTTGAATCCTAGCTTCTTTCTTAGAGGTATTCCCTTCAAATAGGGTTGCTAAGAATTTCCAAGCATCTTTAGACTTGGTGCACATAGTCATATAGTGCTGAAGATCTAGGGTAATGGCATGAATAATAGCATTTAATCCGTCAGAATTTTGCTTCGTAGCACTAATCTCTACTTCATTATATCTACCAATATCCTTTGGAACAGTTACACCGTCTACTGTAATTATTGGAGGATCATAGTCATTTACAACAAGAACCCATGATTGAAAATCACGCGCTTGAAGAAAGGCACGTATAGCAATTTTCCACCATAAGTAATTCGATCCATCAAAGACTGGCGGTACGTTTATAAAGATAGCACTTATGTCCATATAATCAGATTGCTACAAACACAGACTTATGAGGTCTTAGCATGTTTGCCTGCTCTGATACCAATTGAAGACGCGGGGGTATAACAACCACACCCAGTATGGACTAAACTCCAATATAATTCCGAGAGCACTAACTTAAAAGTGAGAATCAATCAAGAAAGATATCAAAGAGCTTTATCTCTTTCTTAATACAATCATTAAATCAACTAGATAGAAATCCGTGAGACTGATTGTTATGAGAATACCTCGGATGGTACCAAAGACCAATGTACGAGTGTCAATCAAGTCTTATCCAACAAACAAGGTCGGATTTATCAAATATGATTGAACTATGCACAACCTGTGATATTTTAATTATATAAACAAATATAATGCGAAAAAGAAATAACACAGATACCAAAAATTTTGTTAACGAGGAAACCGCAAATGCAGAAAAACCAACCGAACTTAATTTATTTTTATTTTCTACCTGAATTCAGTGGGTTGTTCATATATCAAAAACAACATAGAGGTTCCTCTATATTTTATTCATTTTCTCCTAGCCGAAACTCGAGCTAGACTATTTTTTTCCTTTTTTTAGCCGAACCCAATACCAATAAATAAATAAATACTTTAAGAAAATATATATATTTATTTAATTAAATGGTAATTTAGTCATTTTCTAGCTTTAAGACACCTTATAAGTGTAGCGTATATGGCATAAGAACTTCATAGTCCCGCACAAAAACGAGGGGTGCCTAAAAAATCGTTCTTGCATTACTAGGAAGATTTTGTATCAACCCAATTTTTCTGTAGCACAAGGCACAATATTGTTTTTGGTAACATATAGGGTCTTACAGAAATTTTTACTGACCAAGTAAGGATTGATTTTGTTACAACATTGACCACTATATCAGTATTCTTCTTAGCAAAGGGAAAACTTAAGTAAACATATAATTCTCTATATAATAACACAGTTTTTTCGAGCGTCCTCATTCGCCGAAACTTGAGGTTGATTCTCTATTCTGGTTGATTCTCACTTCTAGTTGATTTTGACCCCATCAGTATGATTATTTTAAGTAATAAAATCATATTTTGATCAATTAATATAAGAAGAATAATATTCGGTCACCAAAATATATTTTTCTACCAAAAAAAAAATTACTATAATTGCCAAAAATATATCCAAAAATATGGAGCATATTTAATTCTAAATAGAAATCTAAAATGTTGACGAATAAACAAAAATAAATCAACATCACGATGTTAATAGTTCATCATAATTTCGTCACAAAAAAAATCAATCATAAAAATAATTAAAATATTAAACAAATCCAAAATGGTCCAATGTCCAATTACGCCTCTAATAATCAAACTAATCGTATTTACAACCGAGATTATCAATAATTATATAATTTTAATTTTAATTAAATTGATTATTAAAATAGAGTTGTGGATATTTACCGGTAAATCGAAGCATCTTCCTCTTCGGTGAAGAAAATGATTGTTAGCCCTGTCCAATGGTAGAGATACGAAATCATTAGAAATCATAAAGATATGAAAACATGATATCAATTAAAAAATTCTAGAGCGAGCGAATGCGAGTGAATAAAAAACATTAGTAAAAATTAAAGTATATTAAAAATGAGTTTCAATAGTATTATTTTTCTCAATATTATTACTTCCAAAAAAAGATAATCCTAATAATCCTATTGCTAATTAAAAACGTAAAAGAATAATAAATACGGCAAAAAATATCAACATCATTCTTATGGCTATTTTACGTAACATTTATTTCTTAAAATTACTAAGTGCATTAAAGAAAAGTATTTTGATTAATTATGATAAGGTAAAAAAGTAATCTATGGTTGAAGTATACCAAAATTAAACATACAATGATCACTACATCCGGAAAAAATCTATATATTCTGGATATTCTTGATGTCGATTAATGTTATTTCCAAAAGGATAACATCTTTTTATTATGAGTTACAAAATGTTCTTACAAAATCTATGTACTTTTAGATATTTTTAGATATCAATTAAAATTATTTCCAAAAATAACATCTTTTTATTTTCGATATAAATTTAGCATTCCAGCAAGAGCGAAACCCCATTTGTTTTGACGCCGCTTTTCTCTATTATTTCTTTTCTATTATGATTTTGTTATTTCTTTCAGGTTCTTTCGTCTGATTTTTCATCTGATCTACTTTCATCGTTTGCAGGTAGGTACCTGGATCATGCATCAGTTGTAGTCGGGCATATGTAAAGCAATATCAAGGTATAAATTCATTCAACAAATAATATTGCAGTGAGAATAGTAAATAGATTCAGTTAATCATCGTAATATCAGGTTTTAATTGATCTTCTTTTCTTTTTCTTTTTTCGTAAAGCAGACGAGCATTATTTTTGGTTTTCATATTATTATTATTATATTCTCTTTTGATTTTGCTACTGGTATTCGGCAGCTTTGGTTAGAAAACAAAGTAATCAATATCAACTCAATTTTGGGTTTCAGTATTTTATTTTCATTTTTGTTATCAGATCGAAATTGTAATATGCAGATAGATATACAAGAGGCTTGAAAGTTTAAATCTCTCACCAGAGTAGATAATTAGAAAAGAAAGAATAACTTGAATGGTGTATTGGTGTTCAAAGCATGAAGTTCTGATGCCGGAAGGAAGATGGCGAAACATCAGTTGAGAACTAATAATACTCCATTTAAGTGTTGTTTAACTCTTTTTTACTTCATCTTTATATAGTATTGTTGCTCTAATTTTACCCGTTGATAATTGGTTAGCGATACAATAATGTTTGCAACCATAATTGATTTAATTTGTCTCTTTACTACAATAGTATTTGCAATCAGATTTAGTTCATTGGGTTTTTCTCCTACTATGGCAATGTATTTATGTTCTTCAAGAATAAGTTTGTCTTATTATCTCATCCGGCTGCTGCTCTTATATGAATTGGCGTAACCTAATAATGTCATGCTCTGGTTATTTTATGAAGTGGCTTAACCTAAGATTGTACAAGTTGTGGTGTTGTGGGTTATATATAGCTGGTCATTGTTGTTTATATTGCCCATGGATGAAACAACCAGGTTTGTCATTCATAATATTTAGTGTTGAAGAAGTTTTTGATAATTAATAGGAAAAAAAGTTGTTTTGAGATAGATGTTCTCTGGGCATTTTAGTTTCACATTGTTGTTGTTCTCTGGGGTTTTTGGTATATATTCTTAATCAGATTTCCTTATCCTGGCTACTATTGCTAAACCGTTCTCTTGAATTTCTTGGTTATTTAACTTAGCAGAAGTCGTCAGGTAAGATAACTTTGTGGCCATCAACTATGTAAATCTGAGGATTTGTGGGAGAAAATTGCTTTTTTTCTTTTTCGCTTCAAAATTTTGTCCAAATTCTTTTGGCAGTCCGGTTAGTGTTCACTGCATATTAGTGGTCTGGCTACTCCTAACCTGCTCCAATTGGCAGTCCGGTTAGTGTTCACTGCATATTAGTGGTCTGGCTACTCCTAACCTGCTCCAATAACATCGCTAAGCAGTATAAATTGTCTTCAAGTGGAATTAAATGTTCCACTTGCAAAAGTTTTTTCTCTTTTTTGGTCACTTTCTTTGACTTGCTCTTTTGTGCCCTCTCTTGAGTAAATTCTCTTGCATTGTGTGATTGTTTTCTTTGGCAAGTTTTATGCATCTAAAAACTACCACATTGTAATAGACCAGCAACACAGTATACTTTCATAACAATAACATTTTATAATCCTTTTCACATTGATTGCTTATGGCAATCCTTACAAGTGCATTAAAATTGCTTATGACAATCTTTACAAGTGCATTAAAATTGTTGGCGGCACGCCACTGATGCTCCATTATTTCTAAGGGACAACTTAGGAAGAAGAAAGTCTGGCTGGTGCGTAAATTTAACCATTATTTCAAAGCAAAGAGATGTGCATGCGAAAAAATACGTGTACTAAGATTTATCAAATACGTGTACTTAGATTTATATACCATTGGCCTACTGCTAATAGAGTCTTGATCTCCCAGGTTTTGTAGTTAACGCTCGAGGGAAAACAATCATTTCCCAAATTGTCCATACTATTGTAAGATATATTTAAAGTCGAGATACTTAAAAATTTAAAAGAAATCTCTAACTGGCATCAAAAAATGCCGCTCTTAAGTCCCTGCAACCAAAATTTAAAATATTCCTCCCAATGTTTCTGATTTGGGAGCTAAATTTGCTGAAAAAATGGTATTGAAGCAGTGGTGTTAGCATACGGACTCAATGGAGCAAAGTGCAGGCTGTGAAAATTGATACATGGATAGAGAGGCATATATCCAGGTTGGACTGAGCAAGGACACAATTTATCAACTTATTTCTATTTTACTTGAAAAGCTACTTCCAAAGTCAATATGCCACATTTGTAACAGTTTTCTCATTTTTAAAGATCAGTCAATATGCCACATTTGTAACAGTTTTCTCATTTTTAAAGATCAGTAGTTGTATAGTTTGCAGCTTTTCAAGTAAAATAAATCCTTAGATTAATAGCCCAAGAAATAGGCCCGTGCCTAGCACGGGTGGAGAACTAGTCTTTTTTAATAATTACACGAGGAAAAACATGTTTTAGAGGACCAATTACTTACATATGTGAGTTTTATCTGCCAGTCTTGCTTTTAAATATTCAAATTCATTCATATGTTGGGCTCCCAAGGTGCCTGATGGTAGAAGAGCTATAGTGTACAAGGATGTCAGGTTGTGGAACGCTAGTTAGCAATTCTGGATTCGGCAAATGTATGGAACGACAAAGGTACGAGTATTATACGGTTTTATAAAATCCAAATTCGGTCCAACATTCGGTCAATAGGACGTGATTCATTAGTAATTTGAAACGGCATATGTACGTGTATAATTCAATTTATAAATGTGAGTTCGGCTCCGAAAATTCGGTATCTATGTATAATAAATAATTAGTATTTATAAGGTCATAGACATGTGTGTGAGTTATTTAAAGAAAAAATAAACTTAATATGATGATATTAATAATATATACAACATTAGTCATCCAAGAGGACGTGGTATAGTGGTTTAGATGCTTGGTTAGTGAGTTTGAGATTTCTCTCACCTTCACCTTCACCTTCACCTTCAAATCTCTTCTGTCATTTTTGTTTCATAAAAATTACAACAACGTCGAATATTGGGCCGTGTATGCTTGGGAGGCAGTAAAACCCAAAAAATGGGGTCTTTGAAAACGTAAAAGCTAAAGAATTTCCGGCGATTTAAGAGAACGTATCATTCGGGATACGTAAAAGCTCGTGAACAATTCGCGAATAATCCAGAAATGCCACATAATACACGTTTTGGATTCGGAGTTGCAAACATACGCGAATAAAAAGATAAAATTCGTGATACGAAAAAATCCGCAAATGATTCGTGAATCATTCGCGAAATTACTAATCGACATTAACTCCTGTTGCATTGCCTACTAATGTAGGTTCCGTTTAATAAGCTAAATTCCTTGTATCACGAAACCTATCCTCGGTATCAGGCCCGCCCACCATTGCGCCTGTGATGTTATTGGGGTTGGGATGTCTGGTTGTCGGCCATATTTGACCACCACTGCATTGTACTTGCGGCCATCTAATGGAATGAAAGCTACCCGACGATGTACATGCACTGAAAATTTTGTCCCACACCCGACAATGAAGTTGTAGTTACTGGGATTAGTATCGAGTATATACTGCATCTGCATACAACAAAAGAAATAAAAAGAACAGTTTAGTCAAAGACGTAACTAATATTAACATCTAAAAATGTATATATTTCTGGATTTGGCTCATAAAACCATCATTTTGAATGTGAGTTTGAATAAAATTATTCTCATAATCCAAAAAGTCAGTCTAATCCGGATCGTTGTTGTAGTTGATGTGTATTAAGTTGTTGTAGTTGATGTGTATTAAATTCTGTTTACCAGATGAATATTCTCCTTCATAATTTGAATTACACATTTTTAATCACAAATATCTCAAAAATCATATTTTCTTTTAAACTTCTTCTTCCTCTCAAAAACTTGGACTCTCAAAAAAAAATATGGTTTCTCCATTAATTTAAAACTGATAGCTTAACTTTAACCAATCACTAACATTATTAATAAATTATTATCATTATCAACTAGTTATAATCATTAACATTAATTAAGTAAGGACATAACTGTCATTATTATAAAATGGTGGATAACGGAGTTTTACAACATAATCTCTACTTTGTCACCATTACGCCTCAAAACAAGTTCCATTTATTAATTGGTTGGGCTTAAGCCTACACTGTATAGGACAAACTCATATTTAGTATACAGACTCCACCAATAACGTAATTTAAGAGCTAAGAATAAAATAAAAGCGCACATAAAAATTAAAATGATTTTGAAAAGAATTAATACCCGAGTGTAGATTTGTTTGATCGACGGGAAGGAGGTAAGACCCCAGCTGCAATTCACAACAAGCATATATTACTGTAGTTACCTAAAATCTGAAAGAGGTTAGAAATGAGATTCTAAGATTTCTGAAAGTGAGTTACGGGAGGTTAAGCACGATCAGTCTTCGCCTAAACCACGCACAGTGGCCGTTCAAAGGCAGCTTCAGTCATATGGAAGAGATTTAGGGCTGGTCATAGGGAGGGAAGCAAAAAAAGAGAGAGATTGTAAGGACCCTCAAGCCCGTCAACGCCATTTGACTGGTCTAACAAGGATCAAGAAACATCTTAGTCGACAATAATTCGATTAGTTTAACACGAGCGTTAATAAATAGGAATTAATCTAACAACGAACTAGATATGAAACTAGTACCATCCGTTAGATCTCGAAAAGTTATGCGGAATGGACTACTCGAACGTGTGAATCAAATATCAGATGAAGAAGAAAACATCAAGACAATATGAAGCGCAAAATTGTCCTTTCCGGAAAAAGTGATTTTGATGCAACAAGGACACGTATGGATTTCCCTTATAATATTCTTGGGTTCCTTTAACATTTTGATCGTCCTTATCTTCAAAACCAATCGAGAAGAATTCATTTCTCTCTTTTCTTTGTTTTCTCGTTTCTTCTTCTTTCTTCCTCTTCTTCCCTGTTGTTTCGTGCTCGTTCTTCTGTGAGAAGATTTTTAGTTTTGAGATCGGAAAACTTAAGAAAAACACTAAGGTTTGGCTGTTGGTGCTCGGGTTGTTTTGGTTTGGCAAGGAAAGCAGAAGAAATGGTAGATTGGTTAGAATCTGGAGTTAGGGTTCTGATATTTGGATTTAACTGAAGTTTATATAAATTGAAAATGAAGGCAAGTAATTCATGGTTGGGTTTAATGAATTAAAGGTTTATATCGATGTTTTGATATCGAACTGTAGAAGAGAAGTTTGGGAAAGAAATTAAGGTTTCTGCATGTTGTTTTGGAATTCGAATTGGTCAAAGATTGAGATGATTTAGATAGAATTGTAAGATGGGTTTGTATAATTGAAGCTTCTGAAGTTGTTGAGGATAAAATCAGAGAGTTAGGGTTTATGTTCTTCATCAAATTAAGAACTAGGGATTCAAGAGAAGAATTAAGATAATATTAGAAGGTGGAATTAATGTTCTAGGAAAGGAAATAGATGATGCGTAAGCTTAATTGGAAGTTATGAGGAAACCGATATGAAGAAGAACAAGAATTGAAAGATGATACTGGGAACTAAGGTTAGGGTTTCATAAGAAGAAACTTGGTGAAGAAATTCAGAAGATGTAAAACCTTTTCTCAGTAAGAATTGAAGAATTGATTCAAACAAGAAGATGAGCTGGTGTCAATTTGCTGGAATGGAACTATTTAAGGTAAATGTTTCTCTAAGTAAGTTTGTATAGCCTTCAGTTCATTGTTGAGTATATATGTTGGATTATAAAGATAAGAAGAGTTGGAATTAGCTGTGATTGTAGTTAATATATGTAGGGAGTATGGCTTTGATAAGAATTGAATGAACTGAATTCCGGAAGAAAGGATTGACTAATCAGTTGTGCGTTGTTCAAGATGAGATGTTGATAATGAAACGTGTTTAGAACTGGAGATGAATTGATGTTGCAGATGGAGTCGAGTTCCAAAGTGGTGTTCTGTAGCTACAGATGTTGTTTCATGAAATTGAGATATTTCTGATGTAATGTTGGTGGTGGTGTGGTCTTGAATCTGGGTTGAGAGAATAAAATCGTATTGGTTTTGGTGATTGGTGGTGATTGCAGGTGAAGTTTGACTTCTTTTGGCTCCATGTATTAATAAATGGAAATGGTGGTGAAACTGAGGTGGTGATTCTAAGATTTGGAATTCATGATATTGGTGTTATTGAACTTATAGATTGTGCAGACAGGGACTGAATTTGGCATGTTGGTTTCATTTAGAATGTATAAGTGTTGTAGATACTGCTGATAAACAGAATTGAGAAGTTACAATTGGGGAATGACTAGTGGCTCGAGAAACGTGAATTGAATCTAGTATTGGAATTGTGATGGTAGTGTTGTTGTTCAAGAAGAACTGAAATACGAATTCAGTTGAAATATGCTATGTTATGTTTAGAACTCTTAAATTTTGTGTGTGCTAACGAGATGTTTAGGCCAAGTTGGTTGCAATGCTGTTATGGAAAAAGTCTTAGTGAAAGCCTGCAAGTGCAGATCAAGGTAAGCTTAGATTTCAGTTGTATTAAATTGTATAAATCTGTTAGAACGAATAAATTTGTATAGTGATCTATTGAATAGAATCAGGTGGTTGTGTTCTTGTAGATACAATATAGTTTAGACCTATTAGTCACCCTAGTCAGTGTATCTGACTGAGTCGGATATGTGACTTACTGAGTTTCTCTTTTGACCTGAGTTGACCAGTTCACCCGACCTTGACCGAGTTGGATCGGTTGACTAGACATGACCTTGACTGTTGACTTGACATTTGACTGACGTTTACCGTTAGTTGACTCAGATGGACTAGACTTTATTAATGGGCTTGTTTAATGGACTTGGGCTTAGGGAAGTTTTCCTAAGTAGACATTTTGGACCTCTTGTGGTCCCAATTAACACTTGATTTCTTCTACAAAGTTGTAGATATTCATAAGACTTAGTTACGGACTATAGAATCAACCTAATTGGATTAGTAAACTCTTAGTTATGTTGAAGATAGATAATGAGATACCATAATGGGATTAGAACCATTAGATAGAAACCTATATGATTCTTGTGTGAGCCATGATGGCTAGATTCTTAGACTTCTTGTGTGATTAACAGTTAGTCTATATTAACAACGATCGATTCAAAGGATGAACCAGTGGATCGTGGATCTCGAGGTAGGCGTGGCTTGTCATCAAAAGAGGTGGGAATACTTTTAACTCTTTTGTGATTATTGTTGTTTTCTTTTACCAAAGTTTATGTTTAACAAATTCATGCATTGCCTGGTTATGCTTTCCCTGCATTGTTTAACTTTGATTTATGAAAGTTCTGCTATTTATTTTAATCTTTCCATTGCTTGGAAAGGAATTGTAATGCTTTGTTTATCTTTATGAATTGTTTGGGAATTGAGAATTTCCATCTGTGGTATATAGGATACTGCTCATTCCTTTATATCTACATGAATTCGAGCTTTTATGCAATCACTAGGTGCGGGACGAGTCACCGTATATCTATCTAGGTGCGGGAAGAATCACCATATTATATATTATTTGGAAGGAGTTAGTTCCATATACATGATTGTTTACCTATGTGAAATTGGTTGTGTTCTAGTGTTTAGGGAAAACATGAATTGTTTTCAAATCATTTCCAATAATTACTTGAAAGTTAAATGTTATTCCTACTGGGCACCCCTTTTAGGGATGATGTGCTCACCCATTCCCACTTTCAGTTTCAGAGACAGGTCAGAGTTGCGCAGCGGAAGCTTCGATGAGTCGAGTCCGTAGTTGGCTAACTTCTGCTATGTTTTTTATGTTATATTTTCTATTTGTAAACCAAATGACTATTATATATGTATCATTTGAGAGAAGTTCTTGTATATATATTTCTGAGTGGGGCTAGTTTTGGGTTAAGTTCTGTAGCAGATATCTTAATGGAATGTTTAAGTATTTGAATTAGATTCGTAGTGCCTCTTTATTTAGTTAATCTCTTGAATCAGTCAGCTGCTAGATTGGGGGGCGCTACAGTGTTGGTATCAGATCTCTTTATTAGATCTTATATGGGAAAAGATAGAAATAGCCAGTGTCAGTTAGTGAACTAGATTAGTTTAGAACTGGGTTTGGTTTGTGAGATAAATCTTAGTCACTAAAAGCTATCAATAATTAAAACAATTATTTGATTGATTGATTTGTTTGTTTGTTTGATTGTTTGTTTGTATATGTAATGAAGTAAAAATTGTAGAGTACACCAATAACTTTAGCTAATGAGGATTTGAGAATGATTAATCTAAAAAGGTATGAACACGTAAACAATTAAATACTAAAAATATTAAGATTATTATTATTGATAAATCTCGAAAGACACGTAGAAACTTATAAATACTTGACTTATATGAAGAGTAAACAATTTATAAATACATAAATGTTAACGATATTTTTGGGATTCGACAATATTCGTAAGAGTAGTTAGAATAATAGTTCAACCATTAATGTTAATAATAAAAATACTATAATAGTAATTATAAATCAAAATAATAGTAATAATAACTTTAATAAGATAATGTTAGCATTTTTGGAATCAGTACCATATTAAACTTAGCTAAAATTTCAACAAGGATACGATAAACAAATAATAGTTATGATTAAGTAATTATGGAAAATTATTAGTGCCTATGTACGATTAAGTTTTGCAAAGTTAACTAATAACAAATTAGAATTAGGTGTTTTGCGTTCAAACCAGATGGATAATATAAGACTTATTAGGTAGGATTAGGATTTTGAGGTCATATGATGCATACAATAACTAAACTTGTTAACGACCTTATATCCTGATTTTCTTTAGTCCAATAAATGATCATTGAATCACTAAACTGTATACATGAAGTGATAATTATAATACTTGAATGCTGAGTACAAAATTAAACTTAAAGGAGAATAAAGTTTGTCTGTGAATAAGATACTTATTATTAATACCAAAATCTAAAGACTAATAAGACATATTAAAATTTTATGCAGACTCAAATTTAAATCATATTAAATTATCAACGCCATTATTTAACAAGATAGAGTATATGGATTCAATATGGATAAATAAAATTTAATATATCAATCTTTTCGCGAATGTAGGATTATATTTAGAAGATTAAGGCTTAGTGTACCAACTGGACTATTAACTTAAGAATAATGAAAATGATAGTGTAATTAAGACTAGAAATTGTGATTAGATAGGAGAATAATAACACTATATATACTCATTATATAAAATTTAAGCTTATTATAAATATCATTTGGATCATAATAATAGGATAGCAATAGCAAAGTGTAATTCTTATTAATAGTACACCTTAAGGATTACTTAGCGATGATATAAATTTAAGGAAACAAAGTTAGATCTAATTAAATCTAGTATTAATAATAAAAATTAATATTGACATTATAATTAATTACGATTAGCTTTTATCAGTTTAAGAAATAAGAAATAACTGTAATAATACTAATAAAATTGTTAATACCAAACAATTATGAAAAATTGTTAGCTGTTATTTACTTATATCAAGTTAGATAATGAAATAAACAAATAGATATAAATTTTATATTTGGATAATGGTGATAACATTAAGTTGTTCTTAAATAGTACATGATTTAAAAATTATTTAGTTATAATAGTATAGTTTCATTTGTAATTAAAATTTGATTTCATTAAAAGAAATAAATAAATATGATAATGGTAAATAAAAGTAAAATAAAATAAATTTTTATGATTAAATTGATTAAAATGATGTTACCTATTTATATAAATTATGAAGCAAAATTTTTAAGTTAAATTAGTTAAAATAGAATTTAGAGATTGATTGGTCATAATAAGTTAGCATTTAAAAAATCCAGCACCGGGGAATAATGAAGGTTGTGTTTTCTCTGTTCGTAGGAAGGCATTGTTGGGATTGGCCAACCTTGACAGGCAACTGCATTCAGAGATGACCGATCATAGAAATATGCTGTAAATTAATTTAGAAAACCAATAGATGTAGGTTCACTTAGAAAGATTTGCAGGATTTTTCCTTGAAGTTATAGATGGATATCTTATAAAATAGAAATCAGTTTAACAAAAATTAGACTTCCATATTTGATAGAATTTAAATCAGCGTAGTTGAACCTAGAGCCACAAATTTTAGTTGTAGAAAGCCATATAGGTCTGTGCTTTGTTTCATGTTGTTTTGCGCTTAGACAAGAGATAGGAAATTTTCTAAGGTGGGGAGTTGTTGAAGACCGGAAGGAGGTTTGATTTTCGAGGACGAAAATGTATAAGGTGGGGAGAATTTAAGGACCCTCAAGCCCGTCAACGCTATTTGACTGGTCTAACAAGGATCAAGAGACATCTTAGTCGATAATAATTCGATTAGTTTAACACGAGCGTTAATAAATAGGAATTAATCTAACAACAAACTAGATATGAAACTAGTACCATCTGTTAGATCTCGAAAAGTTATGCGGAATTGACTACTCGAACGTGTGAATCAAATATCAGATGAAGAAGAAAACATCAAGACAATATGAAGGGCAAAATTGTCCTTTCCGGAAAAAGTGATTTTGATGCAACAAGGACACGTATGGATTTCCCTTATAATATTCTTGGGTTCCTTTAACATTTTGATCGTCCTTATCTTCAAAACCAATCGAGAAGAATTCATTTCTCTCTTTTCTTTGTTTTCTCGTTTCTTCTTCTTTCTTCCTCTTCTTCCCTGTTGTTTCGTGCTCGTTCTTCTGTGAGAAGATTTTTAGTTTTGAGATCGGAAAACTTAAGAAAAACACTAAGGTTTGGCTGTTGGTGCTCGGGTTGTTTTGGTTTGGCAAGGAAAGCAGAAGAAATGGTAGATTGGTTAGAATCTGGAGTTAGGGTTCTGATATTTGGATTTAACTGAAGTTTATATAAATTGAAAATGAAGGCAAGTAATTCATGGTTGGGTTTAATGAATTAAAGGTTTATATCGATGTTTTGATATCGAACTGTAGAAGAGAAGTTTGGGAAAGAAATTAAGGTTTCTGCATGTTGTTTTGGAATTCGAATTGGTCAAAGATTGAGATGATTTAGATAGAATTGTAAGATGGGTTTGTATAATTGAAGCTTCTGAAGTTGTTGAGGATAAAATCAGAGAGTTAGGGTTTATGTTCTTCATCAAATTAAGAACTAGGGATTCAAGAGAAGAATTAAGATAATATTAGAAGGTGGAATTAATGTTCTAGGAAAGGAAATAGATGATGCGTAAGCTTAATTGGAAGTTATGAGGAAACCGATATGAAGAAGAACAAGAATTGAAAGATGATACCGGGAATTAAGGTTAGGGTTTCATAAGAAGAAACTTGGTGAAGAAATTCAGAAGATGTAAAACCTTGTCTCAAGAAGAATTGAAGAATCGATTCAAACAAGAAGATGAGCTGGTGTCAATTTGCTGGAATGGAACTATTTAAGGTAAATGTTTCTCTAAGTAAGTTTGTATAGCCTTCAGTTCATTGTTGAGTATATATGTTGGACTATAAAGATAAGAAGAGTTGGATTTAGCTGTGATTGTAGTTAATATGTGTAGTATGTCTTTGATAAGAATTGGATGAACTGAATTCAGGAAGAAATGATTGACTAATCAGTTGCGCCTTGTTCAAGATGAGATGTTGAGAATGGAACGTGTTTAGAACTAGAGATGAATTGATGTTGCAGATGGAGTCGAGTTCCAAAGTGGTGTTCTGTAGCTACTGATGTTGTTTCATGAAATTGAGATGTTGCGGATGTAGTGTTGGTGGTAGTGTGGTCTTGAATCTGGGATTGAGAGAATAAAATCGTATTGGTTTTGGTGATTGGTGGTGATTGCAGGTGAAGTTTGAGGTTTTTTGGGTGCAGGTATTAATAAATGAAAGTGGTGTTGAAACTGAGGTGGTGATTCTAAGATTTGGAATTCATGAGATTGGTGTTATTGAACTTATAGATTGTGCAGACAGGGACTGAATTGGGCATGTTGGTTTGATTTAGAATGGATAAGTGTTGTAGATACTGCTGATAAACAGAATTGAGAAGTTACAATTGGGGAATGACTAGTGGCTCGAGAAACGTGAACTGAATCTAGTATTGGAACTGTGATGGTAGTGTTGTTGTTCAAGAAGAACTGAAATGCGAATTCAGTTGAAATAGGCTATGTTATGCTTAAAACTCTTAAAGTTTGTGTGTGCTGACAAGATGTTTAGGCCAAGTTGGTTGCAATGTTGTTATGGAAAAGTCTTAGTGAAAGCCTGCAAGTGTAGATCAAGGTAAACTTAGATTTCAGTGGTATTAAATTGTATAAATCTGTTAGAACGAATAAATTTGTATAGTGATCAATTGAATAAAATCAGGTGGTTGTGTTCTTGTAGATACAATAGAGTTTAGACCTATTAGTCACCCTAGTCAGTGTATCTGACTGAGTCGGATATGTGACTCACTGAGTTTCTCTTTTGACCTGAGCTGACCAGTTCACATGACCTTGACTGAGTTGGATCGGTTGACTAGACCTGACCTTGACTGTTGACTTGACTTTTGACTGACGTTTACCGTTAATTGACCCTTTGACTGTTAGTTGACTCAGATGGACTGGACTTTAGTTAATGGGCTTGTTTAATGGACTTGGGCTTAGGGTAGTTTTCTTAAGTAGACATTTTGGACCTCTTGTGGTCCGAATTAACATTTGATTTCTTCTACAAAGTTGTAGATATTCATAAGACTTAGTTACGGACTATAGAATCAACCTAATTGGATTAGTAAACTCTTAGTTATGTTGAAGATAGAGAATGAGATACCATAATGGGATTAGAACCATTAGATAGAAACCTATATGATTCTTGTGTGAGCCATGATGGCTAGATTCTTAGACTTCTTGTGTGATTAACAGTTAGTCTATATTAACAACGATCGATTCAAAGGATGAACCAGTGGATCGTGGATCTCAAGGTAGGCGTGTCTTGTCATCAAAAGAGGTGACAATACTTTTAACTCTTTTGTGATTATTGTTGTTTTCTTTTACCAAAGTTTATGTTTAACAAATTCATGCATTGTCTGGTTGTGCTTTCCCTGCATTGTTTAACTTTGATTATGAAAGTTCTGCTATTTCTTTTAATCTTTCCATTGCTTGGAAAGGAATTGTAATGCTTTGTTTGTCTTTATGAATTATTTGGGAAATGAGAATTTCCATCTGTGGTATATAAGATATTGCTCCTTCATTTATACCTACATGAATTCGAGATTTTATGCAATCACTAGGTGCTGGACGAGTTACCATATAGCTATCCAGGTGCGCGACGAGTCACCATATTATAGTTCCATATACATGATTGTTTACCTATGTGAAATTGGTTGCATTCTAGTGTTTAGGGAAAACATGAATTGTTTTCAAATCATTTCCAATAATTACTTGAAAGTTAAATGTTATTCCTACTGGGCACCCCTTTTAGGGATGATGTTCTCTCCCATTCCCACTTTCAGTTTCATAGACAGATCAGAGTTGCGCAGCGGAATCTTCGAGGAGTCGAGTCCGTAGTTGGCTAACTTTCTTATGTTTATTATGTTATATTTTCTATTTGTAAACAAAATGAATATTGTATATGTATCATTTGAGAGAAGTTCTTGTATATATATTTCTGAGTGGGGCTAGTTTTGGGTTAAGTTCTGTAACGGATTTCTTAATTGAATGTTTAATTATTTGAATTAGATTCGTAGTGCCTCTTTATTTAGTTAATCTCTTGAATTAGTCAGCTGCTAGCTTGGGGGAGCTATAGAGATCATAGAATTCTAGGATTTGAGGAAGAATTTCTCTGAGAAAGATGATGTAGCTTGGATAAATAGATGACCTACTTATAGCTGAATTCTCTAATCTCAGGTCGGTGAAGATAAGGATTGCTCTCCATTTCGTGCGGAGCGATTCTCCCGTCTCTTCAGGAATATGGATAAACTAGGTTGAGTTTATCTCATTATTCCACCGCCTTTACTCTCTTCTGTGGTGAGAAATAAGCCGGGTATTTCTCACACGTACTGTAGACCGCCATACCAAAACCCTAATTGTTATCCTCCCATTTGTGTAAAGCTGAATCAACCTTTGTGATGGCGTGTTGAGAGAGAGAAATATTATCTTTAGCCGAGTTGGCTGAGATAAAGAGACATTATCTCGATTTATAAGAATGACTAGGATGAGTCACGTGAAAAGGCATGGGATGCCTCAGAATTCGCGTGGAGAGGAGACTCGATTCCTACATGAGGCTCATGCCTACCATGGGTATATTCAGCCTTATCTGAGATTTCCCGAGAGATTTGAATCTCTCCGGGATTTTTCAAAGATATTTGAATCTCTCCGAGATTTGGCGAAAATATTTGAATGTCTCCGAGATTTTGCAGAAAGATTTGAATCTCTCCAAGATTTTGCCGCGAGATTCGAATCTCTCCGATATTTTGCGAAGATATTTTGCAGAGAGATTTGAATCTCTCTGAGATTTTGTGAACGGATACAAATCTATATGAAGATTTTATTGACGGACATGAATCTCTCAGTGGTCTGCTGGGACTCGTCCTGAAGAGAAAGAAAGGTATTTGTTTTCCCGATTAATGTTTCTGTGAGACTTTGGGTCACTTGTTTTTTGACCAGCGTATCTTGCATAGATGTGCTAGGAATCAACTGTGTCCATTTGATGGGGCCGACAAGACCAGTGTATCCCAGTGTATCTCGAAAGGATGTTCTAGGAGTCTGTCGAATGGGCCCAGAGGCAGAATAACCAGTTTATCTTGCGGGGATATCCTAGGAATTATTCGGAAACCTCAGTAAGTCGACTCAAATCCTAGAGTAGACATCACCAGTGTATCTCACGGTGATGTACTAGGAATCAGTTCTTGATCTCAAATAGGATGACTCGTGCTTACAGGAGACATGCATATCTCCGCTCTACGTCATAAGTCCGACGAGGATATTTTTACACATCTACAGAGCCTACATGACCAGCAGTACCCCGTCGAGGATGTATACTAGGAATCATGGCATCACAATCAACTGCGTCTCGTGCAGAAATGCTGGAATTGTAGTTGTTCTGGTTCATAAGTCTGTCGGGGACGTTTTACGCTCTACAGAACCTACATGACCAGCAATATCTCGTGGGGATGTATGCTAGGAATCACAGCATCATGACCAGTAGTGTCTCGCGGGGACGTATCCTAGAAATCGTGGCTAAGGGTGCCTTGAGGGCCAAGGAACTAATCGCTCCAGTGAGAGTTTAATTTTGTCTATTGTCTTGAAATGACACTTTTGCCCCTTATCCAAATTTCACCATCTCCATTAAGTCCCCTACTGAAAGTAGAACCTTGATTGTTCTATGATGAGTATAAATATGGTTACGAATCGTTCAGGAACGAATTTACAGTTCACTTGCGGAGTCCCCGAATTGATGCTTAGTCTTTGCTTGCTCTGATTCTGGACTTCGAATCAATTCTGGACTTGGGAGCCTTCTTGGATTTCATGTTCGGAGACGTTACTAGCGTGACAATTGAGCCTTGATGAACTAAAATTTCCGTTTTGAGAGACTAGACTTGCGAATTAGGGTTTCTTTGATCAAAACCCAAACTTCTTCCTTATTCCTTTTGGCTTTCGCATTGGGAAGCATCATCGGAATGGGAATAGAGTCTTGTAAAGATGAAATTTCCATCTTGGTCGAATGGGATTTGAAAATTAGGGTTTACTTGGAAAAACCCTAATTTTTTCTCTTTGTGCATCCTTGAGCGCTTCCGAGTTTGTATAGGCGAGTATGTGGGGAATAGGTAATTTTCGAACGGTTTCTTGGATGGCCATGATGTTGGTGAGGGTCCGTGAGAAAAGATATGCATTTACTTTTTAAGTTACGGAGTCCCTATCCCATGTAAATTCTGAATTTAGGCTTGTATCATATCTAAACCCTAATTTCTCTTTTGTTCGCGTCTGACTCCTTCAAACACTCTGAAGAGGCTTGACGAGGCTTTGAAGGTGTGCATATATCTTGTGGGGTCAGAACCTTGTGTGGTTAGAGCTTGTTTAATTCCTTGTGCCAATCAGACTCCTCTTTATTAGAGAAAGTACATACCTTTGAAACTAAGGGTATTTTCTTAAAAAACTACTATGAGCTTGATTTTTCTTTCGCATGAGAGAAACATGGAGCCTCCCTAGGAATAGTCACGTCTTGAAATATGGATTGGCGCGTCTCTGGTCCTGGTTTTGGAAATCATGAATCTGAATTCCCTGTTTTGAGCCAGATTCCCTTTATTTTCTCTGAAATTTTTCCTTCCTGGATTCCGTTTCGATTCCATTCTTCTTCAAACACTTAGAGAACTCAATATTCACGTTTATGATTCCTTTGGAATGATTAGATGAGAGCTTGGTCGGTCTCTAGCTGTATTAAGGCTTTCTTCTTTGAAAATACTTAAAATTGCAATATAAAGGTAATTTGGTCAAAATCCCTTATGAGCTCGTTTTTTTTGTTGTTGAAGAGTAATGAGCTAAAAGGGATTGAAAGATGCCTAGAGAACCGTCCAAGAGAATAGGAGAGGCTCGGTCCCTTCTCTTTTAGAATAAATCATTTTTTCACCAAATTCTTGAAATTAGGGTTATTTTCGTCAAAACCCTAATTCTCTTCGACTTTGATCCCTCTGAAAAATTTCAGAGAGAATAAATCACGTCCCAATGGCCTAGGAGAGCATCCTCACGCATGAAAAGGGCTTGTCCACGGTTTGGAGGAATTTTAGAAGAAAGAAAACCCACAGTTTCCTTATCTGATCCAAATTCCTCTAAATTCCTCTTTGAACTCCAAATCTTATTCCTTTTGCTTCAAGGCTTTCCTTTTGAAATCAAATTGAAAAGAGAAGTATTTTGGACGTGTTCTAGGTTTAGAAACTGGTCCAATATGTTCCACGAATTTTATTCACAGTAGAATTTCTTGTTTAAGTTGAATTCCTTTGTCTTCTCTTAAAACTCCTTTCCTTGCTTGGCTTGAACTCTAGTTGAACGCATTGGAGGCTGAGGTAACTTGAAAACCATGTGTATGGGTCTGGTTCCATGATTGGATAAGAACTTGATCACTTCTTTTAGCCAAATCCCCCTTTCTTCAAAATAGCCAAAAATATCGAACTAGGGGAACTTCTGTGTTTACTTCTGCCTTTTTTCTTAATAAATCTGCGTTCAAGGAGGTGGAGAAACTTCGGCATGAATTTTGATTTACTTGGGTAAGGATAGAAACAAGTAGAACACGTCCTGGGATCTTTTTGGAAGTTGGTTTCCTTGTTCAAGTGAGATTCATCCTTTTATTTGAAGTAGGATTTGTATTGCACTCTGAAGGAAATTCGCGTGCTAACTTTTAATGCTTGGTGTTCTTGAATTGAGTTCTTCATAGTGGCGTGATGAGTAATAGCATCTTTATTTTGCATAGATGGTAACCTTGTTCTTCTTTCAAAACGATACTAACCTTCAAACTGATGACGTGGAAGTTAACATAAGTACTTATCATCTTGATTTTGCTAATGTAGATACCCATCCTTCGTTTTCCATAGAGTCATCTTTGGAAAGTCTTGATATTTGTCCCTTCTTGATCATATATTCATATTCCTTCGACCATTGAATGAATATAAGTAGTCGTATTTGTCAAGGATTCACTTTTATAGGTGTTCGTCAAAAAAAAAAACTTCAAATTTGAGACACTTAGGGAGAATGTCCGTAAAATATTCATGCAGACACTGATTTGAGTCCCGGACCCTATATTTGAAATAAAAGAGAATATGCTTTCTAATGCAAAAATAATGACTTGATTCCGAGTTCGTTTGGTCAATCAAATCCGTGTATACTTTTGACTTCAAAAATCCCGTATAAAATTTCAGGAGTTTTTCAGATTGCACCTACTTCGGTGTTGGGACCATATCTCCTATATCGTTTGTCTGTTTGAAGCGCCCTTTTGGTAAGTTATTGGGAAGACATAGAGGAACACATTTTCCTCAGAAAGTACCCCGAAATTCCTTTTGAATTGTCATCAATTTTCAAGTCTTCGCGCTGCAATGTTCATCAATCTGAATTACCAAAGGAATCCTTGTTTCAGTTGGATTCTTAAAACATTCTCTTGCTTCAAGCACAACCCTTGGAGTATTATGACTTCACTATTATTCCTTAGCTTGGTTTAGGTCGTGAATTTTGTATTCTTAGGCCAGAGACACGTCCGTGGTATTGAATATTCGTTTTTACTCTTTGGTTTCCAGAAAATGTATTTTGCTTGATCCCTTGTTAAAGTGTGGACCCAAACAAATCCATCATGAAATGTGAGATGGATTTATTGATAAGTACAGGACTCTAGGAATGAGGGTATGCTTGAAGGGACTAGGAGAAGACAAGGCTTGAAGGGATTGTAAGAGGACAAGGTTTTTGTGGGAAAGGTCGGTCCTCATGTTAATCTAACCCTAGTCCTGTGTTGTTGCTACCTTGATTTTAACTTATGTAATTTGAACTTTGCAGCCTTATCTGATATCCTCTTTGTATATAGAGTAATCTTGATGGTGAGAACGAGTTAGATCTTGGTAGAATGCGGATGAGGAAGGCTTCAACAATTTCAAAGGGATTTCAGTAAGAGATTCGGGTGCAGAGACAACTGACCGGCATGAGGGTAATTTCACAAAACCCATATCTTGACTTCGGATGAGACACTTAGCGATGTATTATATCATGAGAATGATAACTCCGAACGGTCTTGATTCGGATGATTTTGTAAACCTGAGAAACTTGGTGACAACCCGTGAGAATCTTTGGGCTCAATTCTATCAGGATCCGTCGGGGGGAGTTGAGTTCAGGTCCTCGTATTTTAGAGAGTTTCTTAATATGGAATAAAGCATGGTAAATGAAGAGCTGGAACATGCTAAGAAGGTGGCTCGACATGCAGAGGCCGAAGTGAAGCAGCGGGACATGAAGAAAGAGACTTTCTGGAGGGGTCTCTGTCGGAAGATTTCTCCAGGGTTGATATTTTCTCTCTCTGAACCTTTTCCATATGAATCTGTTAAAGTAATGGGACCCTCATGAGTTCAAATTTGATGCAAACCCTAGATTTCTCCGTCGGGTATGCGAGTAGGTGAAAACCCTAAGTTAAATTCGTAATAGAAGTTCCTTCCATGCGCGATCCTGACTCCAAAGGCTGTAAAAACTTCGTTTGACGTCCGATTTCAGTGGTTGACCCCAACTATTGAACAGAAAAGACCCAACCTTCATCTAATGGGGAAAAATTAGGGATATTGAGCTTGTTATCCGGTAATATATCCGTATGAAGTTGAACTTGGAGTCCAGATCTATTTAGCAACAATTCCTTCAAGTGTTTTGATGATATCTCTTGGATCATGTATTGAAACACCATGCCCTTTTATCACATGATAGGAGAGACATGGACTGATACTTTTATCAATAACACGTTGTCAAATTCTCTTCCCATTTGTATTAGTTCGTCGAGTCATGTGACTAAAGTATGAGTTGCGTCTGAGTAGAGTGGAGACTATAGAATCCTCTTCAAACTGATTGTGAACCCTAGTTTTCTACTGCATGCGTTTATTATTGAGGGATAATTTGAATGCTTCTTCTACTTGATATAGTTCTGGTGCAAACCCTAGAACGTCTTATCTTCTATCAGGACCCCGGAAATGGTTGCAATTGCTGAGTATAGATGCTGACGGAGAAGAATTCGACGAGACCAGAGAGAGATGCGAGATTTCTCGAGATAACCCCCCTTCACGATTTTAAAGGCCGATCTCTAGTCACCTAATCCCAAGTAATAACATGTTGTGGGTTTGGGGAGTTGAATGGTCTTGATGTGTCCCGATCTTTTGAGACTCCTGCGCTAATGGTTTCTAAATCTGTTATATGAAAACTGGATGTCTGGGCCACCTCCTGTTGCCCATGCAGGTATGTGACGCGCAATTCTCCGCTAGTCCCCAGTTTAATATAATACTAGGGATTTCCATTGACTCGGGGCGTTTAGAAAATGAAGTAAAACCCTTGTAGCGTACGATATTGAGTCATCAAGGTGGGAAAGCGATAATCTGTGGGACGGAGATGTCTTTGGAAAGTCATGTCGAGAAACTGCCGCATGTGTCTTTGTAGATAAGATAAATTTGTTGTTCCCCCTCTACAAGGTGTATTGACAGGGATTCATGTGAACTTCTGTAGTAAAATTATCCGTTGAGATTTATTCTTCTTTTGGGAGGATGCTCAATCGAACTTGAGAGTAGTATATGCCTTCTGGTACAATTAGGGTAATAGATTCATTCAGGTCCAACTGCGCAGTTGATTTTTGTTTATTTTATTGATGGAAGAGTTCTCTGGGAATCTTCTAGGTAATTCTTCACGTGGAAGAGTCAATTTTTGACATGAGGAAATTGTATGTGATCGTCATATATTTTCCTTCGCTTGTCGCGTCTGAGCCTGATTCATGGAATAACCCGTCAATTGGATTTTCTCAACAGAAGAGACTTTGACCGAGGGAACTTCTAGTATGCGCCTGAATGAGTAATGTGTATCCTGAAGGTATGGTCTCGGATACGTCTCTTATTTTATTTCAGTTACGGTAGATGGTTGTAGCTGTATGTCGAGTAACAGAGTTTTATCTGAATTGCTGGCACTTCAGATTTCTTTTCCCTTGGTAGGTTCAGGTGCGAAGATATTTTCCTTCTTCTTCTTGGGTGAAGTGAGGTCCCATCGAAAAATGATACTGGATAATCGTTGGTGTACCGAGATGGAGGCTCATCGAGACTTAGTCGTACAATCGGTAGGACTCCTTTTCTTTCTGACGGGACGGGTATTGAGATAACATATTGACCGACGGCTTTGAATCTTCAGATAAATATGTTCTTTTGCCGAGCACTGTCTTGGAAGCTAGTCTCATCTTATAATTTGTCGCATTCTGGTCATGATCCTCTGAAACACGAAAACGACAAGTTGCATCTCGGCTGGAGATTTAAGACCTTATGTGGCTCTGCAATACTTTTTTATATGTCACGAATTTTTTGGAACCTTTCCAAGTTTTCGCTAAGTTTATCCTGTAAACGACGAAAAGGCAAAACGACATAAAAAGAACTAGGTCAATCTGTTAGAGTACTGCTCGTCCGAACTCGCATGCGTTGCTATCTCAAGCATGTTTGTCAATGTTAGTGATCAAAACTATAAGTCTTGATTTCTAGTCTACTATAGCTAAGTCTTGGACTACGATAGAAAGTGTAGTTGAGCTCAAGAACTCCATGGCGATAATCATATAAGACGAAGAACTACTCAAGGAACTAAAGAAACTTCATCGACTAAAAGGTATGTGGAGAATTGAACTTATCTATCACTCAAAAGTCTATCTACTCCATCTCCTATCTTGAGACAAAATTCGTTTTGCTATATAGACTTTGATTATACACATTTGCTATTTCGAGACGAGTTTATCTCGCTTATCTATTTCTCGAAATATGTGTTGGTAAGCTTTCGCTTTGGCCATGTTAATCTTTACCTAGTGACGAAAGTCATGTTATGTTTCAATCACTTTGAAAATGGCTTTGACGAAAAATGGTTTGTGAATAACAACTATATAACGTCCTCTAAGAATGTTTGAATGATCGAAATGAAAGTGTAGATTATATAACCAATGTTGGATATAAGCATTGTGTGGCAACACATATATGTATAAGTCCTTATTCCTTGAACCAAAGTATGCTTACTTTGTTGATCAGGAAAACCGGAACAAGAGTTGCGAACCCAGTCCGCGAACTGGCGGAGGTTCTCATCCCGAGAATATCTGCTGGAGTTTGTGAACTCCTTCCGGGAACTTAAGTCCGCGTACTTGAGTTGGTTATATCTAAAGACGATTATTTGTGAACTTATATTTATATTAACTAAGGAATGCAAATTGCAAACCGTGGCTATAAAGTTCATGAATCGAGTGAATCAAATCGTTTTTGCTTCGATTGTGTCTTGTATAGTTATATAAGATTTATATAATTGAACAAATTTCTAACTAGTTCATTTGAGTCATTTGAACTAGTTATGGTGAAGAAGAATATGGTTGATATGAAAGTGCTCATATGGATAACCATTTGGTTAACTACTGTTGAACCAACAAATGTACATGTTTGGGTACGGTTACACAAACCTAAAATCGTGTATTTCATTTATGTGTAACAAGCTAAGTTTTCGATCCAACGGTTGAAAGATATTAGATTGAATCTAATCAGGTTTTCATTTAACGGTGAATATTGAATGTTTTGTTACTAAGCTAATATTTATTGCAAACCCTGATTAGAAAGACTATATAAGGGAGAATTCTAGCAACTGGGAAACCTAATTCCCACACCTCCTGTGTGATACTAGTTGTATAAGGTAGAGTTGATTCTCGTTTAACCTTAGGTTTCTTCTCGAAACCCTGTAGTTTAACGAATTGAAGACTTCATTGGGATTGTGAAGCCAAACCGATGCTACTTTCTTGTAGTTGTGTGATTTGATCTTGCTGATTCTATCGTATTGAGTACAATCGTAACGATTGGCTTGACATTGTTATCTCCGATAGGAAAGATATAAAAGTAGTCACAAACACCTTCGTATCATCTTTTGTGATTCCACAATATCTTCTTTCGCCGCGTCGATTAAGATTACTGTGAGGTGATTGATAATACTAGGCTGTTCTTCGGGACTATAAGTTCGGTTTATCAATTGGTTCATGTTCACCTTGATTTATCAAAAGACGGAACAAAACTTGTAGGTATTTCTGTGGAAGACATATTTATCTATTATCATAGACTTTTCTGTGTGATACAAATTTGTTTATTAAAGTCTTCGACTTTGGGCAGTAGCAACTCTTAGTTGTGGGTGAGATCAGCTAAGGGAATCAAGTGTGTAGTATCCTGATGGGATCAGAGACATAAGGAGCACAACTGTACCTTGGATCAGTGTGAGATTGATTGAGATTCAACTACAGTCCAGACCGAAGTTTGTTTGTAGTAGGCTAGTGTCTGTAGCGACTTAATACAGTGTGTGTTCAATCTAGACTAGGTCCCGGGGTTTTTATGCATTTGCGATTTCCTCGTTAACAAAATTCTGGTGTTTTTGTTATTTCTTTTCAGCATTATATTTTGTTATATAATTGAAATATCACAGGTTGTGCGTTAAGATCAATCAATTAGAATATCCAACCTTTGGTTGTTGATTTACATTTATTGACACTTGAGCATTGGTCTTTGGTACCGTTCAAGTTATTTCACCTGATAATCAGGCTCACGGATTTTTATCTGTTCGATTTTCTGATTACATTGTGAAATAGATATATTAGAACTCTTTGATATACTTTATTAAGATTGAGTCTAGTTGATTCTCTTGGAAGTATATTGGAGTTAGTCCATACAGATTGCTAATCAAAATATTGGGTGTGGTTGTTGTACCCCCGCTTTTTCAATTGGTATCAGAGCAGGCAAACACGTTTAAATACCTTATCAGTCTGTGTTTGTAGTGATCTGACTCTATGGACAGAAATTCTATCTCCATAAACGTACCACCAGTGTTCGATGGCTCTAATTATTTACGGTGGAAAATTACTATGCGTGCCTTTCTTCAAGAACGTGATTTCCAATCATTGGTTTATGTAGTTAATGGCTATGATGTTCCCGTTGTGTCAGTAGGAAATGTAAACGTTCCTAAGGACATTGGTGAATACAGTCCTGCCGAGATACTTGCCGCAAAGCAAAACTACGACGGTTTGAATGCCATCATACATGTCATTACCCCAGATCTTCAGCACCATGTGACTATGCGCACTAGGTCTAAAGATGCTTGGAATATCTTAGAAACCGTATTCTAAGGTAATACCAGTGAAAAGGAAGCTAGGCTTCAAAACCTTAATTACGATTGGGAAAACCTTCGTATGGCAGATGAAAATACATTTGATGAGTTTAATCACAAAATGTCTGAAATTGTTAATGCATCTTTTGCATTGGGTAAGACTATTCCTGAAAAGGACATTGCGATGAAAATTCTCAGATCGCTGCCATCTAGATACGATTCTAAGAAGCATTCCATCGTTGAAGGAAATAACCTTGATGCTATTTCCAGAAACACGTTGGTTGGAAAGCTAAAGATCTTTGATCATGAGCACACATCCAAAATCGGAAAGGATGTTGCTTTCAAAGCACAAAAAAACACTAAATTACTTGACAAAAGTAAAAGTGTTATGTCTCTGAGGATGATCTTTCTGAGACTGATTCATCAGATGAAGATCTTGAAAAATCAGTCTCTATTATCACAAGACAGTTTAGAGATCTTCTATTGAAGAGAAGTAAACGGTTTTCAAGAGACAAACCTAAGTCATCAGTTAAACCTCATAATCGTGTTCCTCCTAAAAATAGGGATATTGATGAAACTGATGAAGAGGATATGCCTCAGTGCTTTAAGTGTATATGTTTTTGTAATTTTACAAATGAGTGTCCAAATCGAAAGAAATACACTGGGAACAAAGGTCTTGGTGCAACTCTTGATGAAATGTCTGACAGTTATGATTCTAATGAAGACGAGAAATCAAGCGTTGCACTTCTTGGTGAAAATATTGGTTTTGATAATTGTAGCAATACATACATCAATCTTGATATTCTTTCAGAAGAAAACTCAACCAATCTGGAAGAAAAAATTGACCCCTTCTTTGGAAACTCTGTGTGTAATGTTTCAGGTTCCACTATGTGTCTAGTTTCTTGCATATCTCAGATGCCTGATTTTTATCCAAGATTGACGTGCTAATATTGTTCTCTCAAGGGTCATGAACTATCAATGTGTTACAAGTATAAACACAAATTGAGGCATGTCAACAAACTTCAACGAATAGAAAATCGATTAGCAAATAAGCTTAAACTTGCTCAGAAGACCGCTGAGGTATGTAAGAGTTTATCTTCGTCTAAGAAGTTAGTTTCCAAAGATAAAACAAGACCATTAGATAAGAAAGTATGGTCAAATCATTTTGATCGACAAAGGTCTGTGGATTCCTCTCAAGAGGAAAATGGTGGACAATTTGTTATTCACCGCAACACAACTTGATTGTGTTGATTTGTAAATCTTGTCTCATGTACCTGATCAAAAGAGACAAGATTTTTTACCTCTCAGGCTTTAGGAAAAGGTTGCTCTATTCTTTTCTTAGTTTTGTTTTTGAAATATCTGTCTATCAATAAAGAAGGGTTATTCTCGACAATTCTACTCTCTTTAGGGTTCAGAATTGTGCGTGCACGAACCTGTTAAAGGTTGACCCTACATTCTTTTTTCCTTCCTTGAAACCTCTTTTTATCTTAAGACTGCTTGTTGAGATTGTGATTTCCTCTCACAAACCTATATGTTTATGGATACTCCGAATATCATGTCTTCTGATGTAAAGGATGTTAACATGATTTTCAAGCCATCAATCATGAAGGAAAAAGAGAAATCTCCGTTAGCTCCGACATTGAAAAGAAAAAGAAGGAATGTGAGGAAGCCTAGAGTCTTTCCTTCATATTCTCAGAAATTTTCTGATGTTCTTGAAGTGTTGAAGGAGATGCAAAAGGAGATTCAACAAATAAAGGCTTTTGTATTTAAGACTCGTGAGATTCAGAAGGCCCTGGTTCGACATCAGTCAAGAAGGTTTATTGATATTAAATCCTATCTTCATGAACCTTATGTCCCAATGGCTGTTGACGACAAGGAGTTCGGGGATGATAAAAGATTCTTCAAAGGTCTTAACGTCTAGTAAAATCTTCTATTTTCTTGTTTTGTTTAGAATAATAACTAGAGTTTGGAATATCCATTATTGTGATTACACATATCTATGTCCAACGTTTTCATCTTCATGTTTTTAGGTTTATTTGTTTAAATTCTAAAACTGTTTGGAAGATGATTTTTGCAGTATTAATATTTATGGTTTTATATATTGCAATTTGTTATGGGATATGTGTGTTTGCATCCACGAACTGTGATTGTCCCATATCTTGTAAAAAGTTAAGTCTTTCTTATGTTGATATGCATGTATTGATAAAAGAATGAATGAACTTTTGACAATACAAAAGTTAAGCCTATTATGTCATTTATTGATGGAAGATAGGTTAAAATATTTTGTTGACAAGGATTATGTCTATTGTATGTCATTGTGCGTATAGTGATAGAAAATAGGATGAATCCTTGTATATTCCGCAGTATTGATCTTCCATGATCCATATTTTTATGTCATACTGTGAGGATCCGTAAGTTCTCTTATGTCGAGCATGATCAATTAAGTTCATCACTTTTTGTGGTTAATTTGGTTGTATATTTCCTATTAGATTAATTATGGGTCCTCTTGTGATTAATCTAATTGAGTATTTTTGGATTCAAATTCATATTCGTATGTGATTTGTTATGTCCAAATAAATCCTTATTTTCTTTTGAAATTAAGGTCGCTCTTGTTGTTCTTTCGGGAATGACATATTATGGGGGAGAGTTCTTAATTGAACTTGTGCTTAGTTGCCAAATCTTTGTGGGGTGCGGCTGTGGAATATTATAGGAGTTATCTTGTACTTTTATAAACTCCTTGATGAAAGCATTTAGCTTCGGTTTTATGATTGCAGCTAAACAAGTTGATATGTGTTTTCTTTTGGTCATGAAATGTTTCTTTTGGAAATTTCATTAGGATCCCGTTTTCGTACCTTTGCCAATTTTATTGACAAAAAGGGGGAGAATTAATATGTAGTTCACACTACAAATACATATGGTTTTCAGATCATTATGTAAGGGGGAGTGGTTTCCATGTGAGATGGAGTATTGACTAAGGGGGAGTGATACATATCACCATAGTATTGTTGTCAAAGTTGTGATGCAATTGAACTTTGATGCTATATAATAATAATACTATGACACTGTATAACAATGATCAAGAATTATGTTTTCTTATTTTTATAGCTACGAATTTTCAACAACGATGATGCTGAACTTACAACCTTTGGGATAATTGGAGTACTTGGAAGTGGCGAAGAATTCGAGTAATGTTGAAGATTAGGCATGTGGAATAGGATCTACAAAAGTTTATTCATTTATTTTTGTATTCCATATGTATTGAGAGTTTTGTCACTAAAATTGAAAAAGGGGGAGATTGTTAGAGCACTGCTCGGTCGAACTCGCATGCGTTGCTATATCAATCATGTTTGTCAATGTTAGTGATCAAAACTATAAGTCTTATTCTAGTCTAATATAGCTAAGTCTTGGACTAGGATAGAAAGTGTATTTGAGCTCAAGACTCCATGGAGATCATCATACAAGACGAAGAACTACTCAAAGAACTGGTGTAAATTCATCAACTAAAAGGTATGTGGAGACTTGAACTTATCTATCAATCAAAAGTCTATCTACTTTATCTCCTATCATGAGACAAAAGTCGTTTTCCTATATAGACTTTGATTATACACATTTTCTATTTCGAGCCGAGTTTATCTCGCTTATCTATTTATCGAAATATATGTTGGTAAGCTTTCGCTTTGGCCAAGTTCATCTTTACCTAGTGACGAAAGTCATGTTATGTTTCAATCACTTAGAAAATGGCTTTGACGAAAAATGGTTTCTGAATAACAACTATATAACGTCCTCTAAGAATGTTTCAATGATTAAAATGAGAGTTTAGATCATATAACCAATGTTGGATATAATCATTGTGTGGAAACACATATATGTATATGTCCTTATTCCTTGAACCAAAGTATGTGTACTTTGTTGAGCAGGAAAACCGGAACAAGAGCTGTGAACTCAATCCGCGAACCCAGTCCGCGAACTGGCGGAGGTTATCATCCCGAGAATATCTGCTGGAGTTTGTGAACTTCTTCCGGGAACTTAAGTCCGCGTACTTGAGTTGGTTATATCTAAAGACGATTATTTGTGAACTTATATTTATATTAACTAAGGAATGTAAATTGCAAACTGTGGCTATAAAGTTCATGAATCGATTCGAGTGAATCAAATCGTTTTTGCTTCGATTGTGTCTTGTATAGTTATATAAGATTATTACAATTAAACAACTCTCTAACTAGTTCATTTGAATCATTTGAACTAGGTATGGTGAAGAAGAATACGGTTGATATGAAAGTGCTCATATGGCTAACCATTTGGTTAACTACCGTTGAACCAACAAATGTACATGTTTGGGTACGGTTACACAAACCTAAAATCGTGCATTTCATTTGTGTGTAACAAGCTAAGTTTTTGATCCAACGGTTGAAAGATATTAGCTTGAATCTAATCAGTTTTTCATCTAATGGTGAATTTTGAATGCTTTGTTACTAAGCTAACATTGATTGCAAACCCTGATTTAAAAGACTATATAAGAGAGAACTCTAGAACTGGGAAACCTAATCCCCACACGTCCTGTGTGATACTAGTTGTATAAGCTAGAGTCGATTCTCCTTTAACCTTAGGTTTCTTCTCGACACCCTGTAGGTTAAAGACTTGAAGACTTCATTGGGATTATGAAGACAGACCGATACTACTTTCTTGTAGTTATGTGATATGATCTTGATGATTCTATCATGTTGAGTACAATCGTAATGATTAGCTTGAGATTATTATCTCCGATAGGCAAGATATAAAAGTAGTCACAAACATCTTCGTCTCATCGTTTGTGATTCCACAATATCTTCTTTCGCCGCGTCGATTAAGATTATTGTGAGGTGATTGACAATACCAGGCCGTTCTTCGGGAATATAAGTCGGGGTTATCAATTGGTTCTTGTTCACCTTGATTTATCAAAATACGGAACAAAACTTGTAGGTATTTCTGTGGAAGACAGATTTATCTATTATCGTAGAGTTTTCTGTGTGATACAAATTTGTTTATTAAAGTCTTCGACTTTGGGTCGTAGCAACTCTTAGTTGTGGGTGAGATCAGCTAAGGGAATCAAGTGCGTAGTATCCTACTGGGATCAGAGACGTAAGGAGCGCATCTGTACCTTGGATCAGTGTGAGATTGATTGGGGTTCAACTACAGTCCAGACCGAAGTTAGTTTGTAGTAGGCTAGTGTCTGTAGCGGCTTAATACAGTGTGTGTTCAATATGGACTAGGTCCCGGGGTTTTTCTGCATTTGCAGTTTCCTCGTTAACAAAATTCTGGTGTCTGTGTTATTTCTATTCCGTATTATATTTAGTTATATAATTGAAATATCACAGGTCGTGCGTTAAGACCAATCAATTAGAATATCCAACCTTTTGTTTTTGATTTACATTGATTGATACTTGAAAATTGGTCTTTGGTATTGTTCAAGTTATTTCACATAATAATCATGCTCACAAATTTCTATCTGTTCGATTTACGGATTACATTGTGAAATAGAGATATTAGAACTCTTTGATGTACTTTATTAAGATTGAGTCTAGTTGATTCTCTTGAAAGTATATTGGAGTTAGTCCATACAGATTTCTTATCGAAATATTGGGTGTGGTTGTTGTACCCCCGCTTTTTCAATTGGTATCAGAGCAGGAAAACACGTTTAAAGACCTTATCAGTCTGTGTTTGTAGCGATCTGACTCCATGGACAGAAATTCTATCTCCATAAACGTACCACCAGTCATCGATGGCTCTAATTACTTATGGTGGAAAATTGATATGCATGCCTTTCTTCAATCACGTGATTTTCAATCATGGGTTTATGTAGTTAATGGCTATGATGCTCCTGTTGTGGCAGTAGGAAATGTAAACGTTCTTAAGGACATCAGTGAATACAGTCTTACCGAGATACTTGCTTTAAATCAAAACCGTGTTCATATGATGGGGCCGACAAGATCAGTGTATCTCGAAAGGATGTTTTAGGAGTCTGTAGAATGGGACCAGAGGCAGAATAACCAGTGTATTCGCGGGGATGTTCTACGAATTATTCGGAAACCTCAGTAAGTCGACTCTGATCCTAGAGTAGACATGACCAGTGTATATCGCGATGATGTACTAGGAATCAGTCCTTGGTATCAAATAGGATGAGTCGTGCTTACAGGAGACATGCATATCTTCGCTTTGGGTCATAAGTCTAACATGGACATTTTTACGCATCTATAGAGCCTACATGAACAACAGTATATCGTTGAGGACGTATACCAGGAATCATGGCGTCACAATCAGCTGCGTCCCGCGAAGACATGCAGGATTGTGGTTGTTCTGGTTCATAAGTCTGTCGGGGACGTTTTACGCTCTACAGAACCTACGTGACCAGCAATATCTCGCGGGGATGTATGCTAGAAATCACGACATCACGACCAGTAGTGTCTTGCGGGGACGTATACTAGAAATTGTGGCTAAGGGTGCCTTGTGGGCCAAGGGACTAATCTCTCCAGTGAGAGTTGAATTTTGTCTATTTTCTTGAAATGACACTTTTGCCCCTTATCCAAATTTCACCATCTACAAATTACATATTAAGTTAATCAATTAGTTTTATCAATTATGTCAATTTTAGTTTTATTGTGATTTAGAGTATATATTAAATTATATGTTACTATTATATTAGCAAAGACTTCTCTTTCGTACAAAAAATCTAATTGAAAGGGTGAAATCAGTTTATCCAGTAAACCTTTCGTTCTGTTAGACAAAAGAGTTGATATAACCTTATAGGAGATGTTACATAAGCTTATTGGTATTCAGTCAGCAAAAGTTTTAGGATTATTAATTTATGGAACTTGAAAAAGAAAATGTTAATTAAGATCAGGATTTAAAATTTTAGATAATCAGAAATCGTATATATTATTACCTGCTGAGGTCTACCAAAGCCTAATTGTATTTCAAGAAAATGAACAGAAAATCCATCAGGCCCAGGAATTTGTTTGGTTGCATAACCACTTCCCAAATCTCCTCCCGTGACGACATTTCCATAAACTTAGCATTATCTAATTAGATGTTCCAACAAAAATATAAGAGATCAAAGAAGCAAAATCTATAGTGTATATAAAATTGTGGAGCTTTGTTTGTAAATCTATCAATGTGGGTGATTTGGGCTTTAAAGAGGCTAGAAAGTGTACCAAGCTTTGATAGTTAAAATTGCATGGAGGATAGTAAGCCACCCAAACTTTTGGTGGGTGAAAATACTGAAAGGGAAGTTTTAAAAATGTATTAATTGTTACGCCAAAAAAAAAAAAACTAACTCTTCTTGGATGTGGAAGTGTGCCTTATAGAGTGTGGCACAAAGACCTTACTCTGTAAGTATGTGATGATCAGTCTATAAGTATATGGAATGGTCGCTGGAAATCTGATCTAGAAATCACTCTAGATCAAATTTGTTCCAATGTCACAACATGTTAACACGTGTGTGAGATTTGGTTGATCATTGCACAAATAAGTGCAAACATGATACAATCAGCGATAAATTTCCTCGTATAGTAGCAAAACAAATACTTAACAACAATTTGTTTACAAACGCTGATTATGCCTCAGAACATGAAAAGAATAGATGAAAACTTATTAAGAATGACATATTTACTGTAAAATATTTGTATGATAAATTGAGTATGGTTTAAACAACCATGATAAAGAAAGAGAAATTTTGGAAACAATTTTGGAGAACAAAACTGCCACTATTCATTGTAAATGTACAAACAATGCATTACAGTTTGTAGGTTATTTTATTGAATCAATAGATATTAGATGCATCTTTTGTGACAGTTATGATGATACTTTGTATCGTCTATTTTTTAATGTTCCTTTGCAAAAAGACTATTTGGTCTCCTTCTACAAGAGGAATTGTGAATGTTGTTACTAACATCTATTTAAATAAAATGTTGGTTTATCTAGCAAGAAAAATGCAACAAAATTTAGAGTGATTTCTTGATCAGGTAAACTTTAACATGTAAACATCTAGTTATTTAGTAAGAATGTGAATGTCAATGTCCTGGAAGATTTAACATGATAATACTAGTTTGTTTCCTGAACAATTGAACATCTCTCTTGTTAAGGAGAATCTTTCTTAATTACAGATATGCAACAATCTCGGTTATCCATTTATTCTTCGTCTTTTAGATTTCCGTCTCCTTTGTTTCTTGTTGTATTCTGTTTTTTCTGTTCAGTAATATATAAGACTCCAATTCACAAAATAAAATAAACTAAATAAACTAATTTACTCATACATTTGAGCATCAAAGAATAAAAGAGCCTTCTTCAGAGCAAGAGAATGCTCACCTGGAGGTCTGATTGGAGGAAGACCCTCAAGCCTCCAATTTGTAGATAACACTGTGAAAGTTTTAATTAATAAAACTACCAAGTTATCAGGAACTATCAAACAGAGTCCTCATAATTAAAATTGCACCTCCTCCTAGAATTGTTCACCACGATATTGTCATCGGACCGATCCGATGATATTAGGATGGGATGTGTTCACTAGCCATCCTATCCTCTAACTCCAATGTACTGAAATGCTGAGATTAAAGCTCGATTGACATATGCATTTACCAAAATAAATGCATATTTATACATAAACATAGAATAAGAACACAACACACTTTGTAATACTACTACAAACAATAAAAATTGAATACCTTACCTATGCAATTGATGACAAATACATAATGGCGCAAATCAGAAGAGGAGGATGAGGCGAAACCCCAAACTTAGGACCACCACCAGTGGAAAGAAATTTGATTTAACAGCAGGAGGAACAAGCAAGAAAACTAAAACGAAAATACCAAAATCCGATTTCTACTAGGCCTGTTAAGCTTCATATAATTTTGATAAGAAGAACTCGAAGCAAGTTTGTTGTTATGATCCTCAAGATGTTGTTTATAAAGTTTATTTAAAGAAAAGAAGATTTCGCAGTTTTTGGGTAAATTGACTGATGATATTTGGTTTTATGTAATACTAAAAATGATGCCAAATGCCTTGAGGTTTACAGAGACTGTAAGAGCTGAAATTTTGAAAGTTGGGCTCCTTTTGGATTGAACACGCTTCTTCTTAGAGGTCCTAAGAATGAGAAATTTTTTATCCAAAAATACAATTATTTTATATTTTTGGAAACAAAATTTGTTGGAATCAATTATTAGGAGATACACATGTCAACATATCATTTGTCCCCAATTATCCATAAAAATTTACGCTGAAACAAACATGTCAAAATGCTCCCCAACTTTAAGTTGTAGAAATGTCGATAAGACATACAATATAACTTCTATAAAATAATAGACTTGAGACCAAGAAAAATTATTATTTTAAAGAAATATTATATTATCGATAATATAATAAATTATTATTTTACGCTGCCCCTCATTTCATGAAGTCATTGGCGGCAATATACTTTGGTGTTGTCAAGGAAAAAATCCCCTCTAGATTTGCTTTATCTGAACGTGACTCCAACCTATGGCAGTACAATATAATGGAGCATGCAATGGATTTCTTAAAGGCAATCCCTATAACTGGATTGAACCAGTCAGTTGGGCCTAGACAGTTCAGGTCTCTCTTGCGGTATCGTTTCAGCATACCTTTATTTGTTGAAAAAAGTTTTTGCTCTAGTTGTGATCGCCCAATGGATATCTATGGAGACCGTGCCCTCTATTGTGCAAGAGATGTTGGTCTTAGGTACCGACATGACTTGGTACGTGATGAAATCTCAGACATGTGCTACAAGGCAGGAGTCGTCACAAGGAAATAAGTGTCCTTAGGTTTTTCCTCTGACTAAGTGCTTTGAAACCGGCTGATATCCTTGTACACAATTGGGAGGACAGAAAAGATGTATGTTCTGATGTCACTGGCGTGTATCCTTTTACAAGTGCTAGAACGCGTAACTTTACACTAATCCAAGCAATTGCTTTTGCTGTAACACGCAAGCGTATCAAATATTTGGATACATGCTCTACACATGGATATGGTTTCAATGTGTTAGCCTTCTCCATCTTCGGCGAACTTGGGGAAGACACTATTTCATTTATGAAAAGGCTGAGGAACTGCATGGCCAATACGACGCAAACTATAAAGTCGATAGTTCTCTGTTTCATAGACTAGGTATTATCATTCAAAAAGGTATTGTGGCCCAGCTTGTTGCTAGGATGCCAGCATACGCTGTATAAACTATCGACTTGATTTGATTTTCTTAATAAAAGCCCACCGTGGCATCCGTTCATTTTATAATTAAATAATATATAATTATTTTAAAAAGTAATTCCTAGCTTGGAGGTTGAATAATACTTGTAGGTTAAGTAAAATATCGACTAATTTTGTAAAAATATTATATTATTGACTAATTGCAATACAAATTCAAGCATTCCAAGTATTAATGACACTTCAAAATTACTTCTTGTTGCAGTATAACAATGTGTCCCCGAGTACTTTGATTGCATTACGAATTATTGGGGATGAAACGGAACTTTATTTGAAATTTAAAGAAAAACAAACCAATATTAAATCATTTTTTGGGAAAGTTCAATATGTATGAAATTAATTTTTTATTTTTCTAGTAGCATTATTATTTTATATATTATTTGGGACCTAATAATCATTAAGGGGAACTTTTGAAATGTATTTTTTTATGATTTTAACGAATTTATTATTTTAGTTCTAAGGACCCGAGTCGGGGCCAGGAAATTTATTATTTTAACGATAATATTATATTATCGAGTATTACTTTAAAGAAGTTATATTGTATATAGGGAGGGGTAGTTGGTTGAAGGTGCATATAACGAAGATGCACTAGTAAGCTTCACAACTTAACCAGTAAAGCCCATATGATGCCAAGGCATTATTATGGCGTGTTGCTTAGTCAAGAGAGATTCATGGTGCTTAGGCATCATCGTTACTACGTTGTGAACTAAGATTGCACCACCATGGTGTAACATGAAGAAAAATCCAATGATGTACGTTCTTCCGCATCATTTTTAAAGGACCCTATGACTTATACGGACTAGGCAATTGCTTGGATTTGTCCTTAAAACACAAGTTGGTTTTAGTTGCTTGTTCTGACGAGGATGAACTACGGTCAGTGCTTGATCTCTTCAAGGTACGGAGGAGGTCACGTAGGCAGCCGCAATGAGTTTCAACATTGATGGTCCAGCACCATGTCGCTCATATCATCTAACTGTGAGGTGATTGTGACGTAATGATAACTCATATCATCTGGATCGTCAAAGCGATGCAAGAGAAGAATTATTGCCATACTTGATGAGGTAAGTTGGATGGTCATACTTCCTATCAAGTTGTTCGATGTAGGCATGAACCCACTACACACTGGGCATGGCCAGGAAAGTAAGCTAAATAGGTATGCAAGTTAGGGATCTTGCATAAGTCATTGGCCTCATAAGATAATTCAAGGCAAGTATGACATGAGACTGACTGATACACCCTTGGCACGAGCAAGATAGGTGCATGCATTCAGCTTAATATTGAAGCAAAGTAAGGAAGCAGAATTAAGGTTACAATGGACTATGTGTAAGTCCAACACATGCCTTATACCTATACAAGACTCGCAAGCTAGTGATGCACGCAAAAATGCATCAAAGTTAGCCTTTATGGCGTTGTACCCTTCAAAAAACATGGGTAAGATGGAGCAGTGTGGAATCTACGTTTAAGACATCATCCTTGCTAAGTATTCTTGCAAAGGAAAATATAAGTGCATTTTCCTGGCGCGAAGAGAAGTTTAAAGGCCCGGTCACTAGCATCATATTGGCGCATCGGGGGCTATGGCATGCGCGCCTTGGGCTCTGGGTGTAATTTTCCGGTCTTGCCACAGTTGGTAGCATAGAAAGTTTCGAGATAACTCTAGGGATTATGCGTTATGTACTCGTTAGAGATTATTTTGTAATGAGACTAACTAATTTCCTTATAAGAAATTGGAAGATTAGGCCAACTTTTGCGCCACTTTTGTAGACTTAGTCGAGTACTGTCAGTTTTCCAGGCCTTAAACAGCTGCCCACCAGATAGTTGGTGACCCTGAAGACCGTTTGGAACGATACGTAGAAAATGGGATTGGTCATCCCCACTCATTAGAAACTGGCCAGTGGCGTGCGTTGTCAATCCTAAATAACATCCCTCTTACGAGTGGCAATACGAAAGATCATTGGAAAATGCGCAATTGTGGCTTGCATTTATTTGCTCTGGCATTAGAGTTTGGTCATCATAGTACATCATATTTCCACACTAAGATTTTTCTTGTGATTTCGATGACTCTTTCCAACCTATGAACATTGGGGATTTCTGGGTGTTGCGGTGATACACACACTTAATTAAGATCTTGTGTTATTGAGATACCCTTTTGGAAATCCTGAGTATATAGTACGATGCGTTTTCTTAGGGGATCCAAATCGATATTCTCGGTAATATTGTGGACTTTTATTGGACTCTTGGATACGCGGTATGGGAAGGTTGCTCAGAAGGTCCTAATCGTTGTCCTCAACAAACTAAAGAAACCTTGTGCGAATCCTAAGCATCATGTTGAGGGACAATATGCTAAGGATGAAAAAGCGGGGGTCTAATAACACGACCCAATATTTCGCTTAGAAATCTGTATGGACAAACTCGAATTTACTTTTAAGAGAATAAACAAGACTCAATCGATTAAAAGTATATCAACGAGTTTATATCTCTCTTCTTGATTTGATTTACTCAAGCAAGAACTGCGAGTTCTAATCAAATACAAGGAATAACTTGGATGGTACCAAAGACCAATATCCAAGGATCAATCAATGACAATCAACAACCAAAGGTTGGATTACTCTAATTTATGATCTAATGTACAACATGTATTATTTCAATTATAAAGATAAACCAATATAATGCGGAAATAGAAATAACACAGACACTAGAAATTTTGTTAACGAGGAAACCGCAAATGCAGAAAAACCCCGGGACCTAGTCCAGATTGAACACACACTGTATTAAGCCGCTTTAGACACTAGCCTATTCCAAGCTAACTTCGTAATGAACTGTAGTTGAACCCCAATCAGTCTCCCACTGATCCAAGGTACAGTTGTACTCCCTTTGCCTATGATACCAGCACGATATTGCGCACTTGATACCCTTAGCTGATCTCACCCACAACTAAGAAATGCTACGACCCAAAATCGCAGGCTTTGACAATAAACAAATCTGTCTCACACAAACAAGTCTATCAAAGGATCAATCTGTCTCCCACAGATAAACCCTAAAAGGTTTTGTTCCTTCTTTTGATAATAATCAAGGTGAACAGGAACTAATTGATAATCCGGTCTTATATTCCCGAAGAACAACCTAGAGTTATCAATCACCTGACAACAATCTTAATCGTATGGCAGCGAAACAACATGTTGCGGAATCACAAGCAATGAGACGAAGATGTTTGTGATTACTTTTTATATCTTGCCTATCAGAGATATCAATATCAAGCCAATCAATCTGATTGTACTCGTACGATAGAAGATGCAAGATCAGATCACACAACTACGATAAAAGTAGTATCGGTCTGTCTTCACAATCCCAATGAAGTCTTTAAGTCATTAACCTGGTTTTAGAAGAAGAAAACCAAAGGTTAAAGGAGAACCGGCTCTAGTATGCAAGCTAGTATCACACTTGAGGTGTGGGGATTAGTTTTGCACAATATTAGATATCTCCTTTATACAGTCTTTCAAATCAGGGTTTGCAATTAAGTTACCTTGGTAACAAAGCAATAAAAATCCACCGTTAGATGAAAATCTGATTTAGATTCAAGCTAATATTTCTCAACCGTTAGATCGAAAACATAGCTTGTTACACACACTTGACAATGCACGCTTCTAGGTTTGTTAACCATACCCAAACGTATGCACTTGTTGGTTCAACAATAGTTAACCAAAAGGTTAGCCATATGAGCATTTCATATCAACCATGTTCTTCTTCACCATAACTAGTTCAAATGACTTCAAATGAACTAGTTAGATAGTTGTTCAATTGCAAGGAAATCTCATGTACTACACAAGACACAATTGAAGCAAAGATGATTTGATTCACTTGAATCGGTTCATGAAATTTTATAGCCACGGTTTGCAAACTGCATTCCTTAGTATTTTTAAGTTTAAGTTCAGAAATCATCTTCAAATATATAACCCTCTCAAGTTCGCAGACTAGGTTCGCAGATTTAAGTTACCGGGCAGAGTTTACAAACTCCAGCAGAAATTCTCGAGTATGAGAACTTCGCCGGTTCGCGGACTGAGTTCGCGGACTTAGTTTCACGCAAGTAGTTTGTCAACTCCAGCAGAAATTCTCGGGTTTCAGAACTTCGGCAGTTCGCGGACTTGGCTCACGCCATTCTTCCGGTTCTCTTGATCAACAAAGTTCGCAAACTTTGGTTCAAGGAATAGGACTTATACATAAATGTGTTTCCACAACAATGTTTATGTCCACCATTGGTTATGTAATCTAAACTGTCATTTCAATCATTGAAACATTCTTACAGGACGTTATATAGTTGTTACACCATTTCTCGTCAAAGCAATTTTCAAGATGATTGAAACATATCATGACTTTCGTCACATGGTAAAGATAAACTTGGTTAAATAGAAAAGCTTACCAACTCATATTTCGAGATATAGATAGGCGAGGTATACTCGACTCGAAATACCAAATGTGTATAATCAAAGTCTATATATATAGCATACGACTTCTTGTCTCAAAGAGTAGGAGATAGAGTAGATAGACTTTTGAGTGATAGATAAGTTCAAGTGTTCACATAAATTTTTGTCGAGAAGTTCCACCGGTTCCTTGAGTAGTTCTTCTACTTGTATGATGAATGTCCATGTAGTCCTTGAGTTCAACTACACTTTCTATCCTAGTCCGAGACTTAGATATAATAGACTAGAAATCAAGACTTATAGTTTTGATCACTAACATTGACAAACATGCTTGAGATAGCAACGCACGTGAGTTCGACCGAGCAATGCTCTAACAAAGGAAATCCATACCGAAGATTTTCTCCATAGTAGTTTTGTTTTTAATATCGGGGAAAGATTCTTTAAAGGGTATCATGTTGTAGTACCCACACTTTTCGCATGGCGCATACTCAAATTAATATGCGTCATTGGCATGAAATTAAGCTACATTCCAAATATTTAATTGCGCGTTAAGATCATGTTGGCACAAGGCGGAGTATCGCACCATCATGGTGCTTTACGCCAGTTGAAGGCTGGCCAATACGATTGAGTTGGTGTTGATGGGCGGAAAAAGATTTGCTGGTTTTTTAGGAAAGTGAAGAGATGACCGTGAGGGAGAGGACTTCTCGACCGAGCAAATTTCTTAAATCTTTGTCAAACAGATGCACTGCACGGGAGTGCTTTAAGTTTGAGTGATCAATTTGTAGGACTCCAGCCTAAACCAAGACAATGGCCATTCCAGAGTCAATTCGGTCACAAAGAGGGATGAGAGTCGATCTGTACGAGGGAAGCTGAGAACTGTGTGTGAGATAAATGATGATTTAGGATTATGAATGTGTTAAGAGTTTCTGCAAGTTTTGTGAATTGTTGAATTCGAATGAGATAAGTTCTGATCGACTGAGTGATAATTTCTTGTGGATAGAAATTGTTGTTTAGACAATGATTCTTGTTGTCGCAATCTTGGATTCAAGAATTTATTTATATTGCAAGAATGGTAGACACATTGATCCTAGTAAGTGTGACGGTTGCTGGAGTGAAAAAGTGGGAAATCGTGGTTAAACCAGTTTCATGTCGTGCAGAGACTTGGTTGATTTTCCATCCACCACTGCTCGCATGACTTACTCACATTTCTCATCGTGGGTGTACACACGTGCCGTAGGCCTCCAGACCAAAATGTTAGTGAATATCCACCCATGTGACGTGGTTGATGTCTCATGAATATGGAATCTACAAGGCAGACGTGTATTTAATTAGTCATTTATTGACTTGACTAGATGATGAGTCTTAGCCTTAATGAGTCAAGCATAATTAACGAATATGGTATGCTGTGAGAGAGCATAAGGTGTCTGCTGAGACAGAACAATGGAAAAACGTTGAGTTGAGTCTTGATGAATTGTGATATTGAAAAGACGAGGGTACCCAAATACACCACAATCTTTTTGTTTTCAACCTATAAGTCCTCTTACCGAAAGTGATTTTCTATGGACAGAGTCGAGACAATACAACAAATCGTACTCACACTTTGTGTGATTGTCTATGGATACGATATCGAGACAATACGACAACCAAAGTGTGATACTTGATAATAGGTTTGGACTTAACCAAACTCTATAGAATCAATATCAAGTATATCGGAGTTAACGTTTATGTAATTTACTTTTAAATTAAATAAACAAATACAATTTCAGAAAACCAAAGTAAATCTCACAGCAAGATTTTGTTAACGAGGAAAACTGTAAGTGCAGAAAAACCCCGGGACCTAGTCCAGAATTGAATACAAATGGAATTAATATATGATGAATTCCAAATATATGAATCTCTAGCGATTCATATATTTTATATATGATCTTATCAAATCTACTAGTAATTCATCAGATATCTGGAATTTAACACAAATGGAATTCATCAAAATGCAAGCTCCTTCTGAATACTCTCAGAACTAAGTTGCTATACAAAATCTACAACAACTTCGTATAGTTGAGACCAAGCAACTACCCCTAGTTCACTTAGTTTCCTCAGTAGCCCTGCGCTTCCGACTTCGAAGGTCATGCACTTGCACAATTCCTTTGGATTGTATTCCAAACAATAAAGGAACAACAAATCTGTTTGGTAACAACTCTATTGATTCTTTCAAGATAAAAATATCTCAAGTAATACGCAAAGGCTCTTCCGTTTAATCTAATAAACTCCTTTTCCTGGTTAGATCAATCTATCCAATAACTACAAAAGCAGTTAAGTTTAGATTCGCAATCAATCAGTATAGATCTCAACGAGAAGCTATAAAGTGATGCCGATCTCATGCAACTAATCAATCGAATAAATCCGATTCTAGATGGATCCCATCAGATCAAGGTTTGTTCACACACAAAGATATGAGAACTAATAAGAAATCTTTTTCGTCTTCAAATCTTATTTAATCTTCAATAATAACCTGCACAACACCACTTGAATCTCCTGTGATCAATCACAGACAAAATGGAGTATGTTAACAATGGATTATTATAAGATGTATTTAGATCTACAAACAGTTCTAAAGATCCATCAATACTTTGATCTAGTTTGAGTGAATCTTATATCAGAAGAGAAGATTCTTAAGAATAAACAAACTAGGTGCAATCAAAGTTTCAACAACCGTTAGACAATCAAATCAATCAAAAATTAATAACACTTCAAGTATCTAGTTTCCCACCAACGGTACTCGTAGAGCTTCTTGACCCCATAAAAGTATTTAAACGAGCAGTCGTAAGAGATTTCACCTAATTAGGATACTTTCCCCTCCGAATAGATGGCTCCACCAGAAACAATAAGAATGAAGTTTTCCTGGATCTTAGGATAGTTTGCTAGAAATGCAAACTTAGGTATTTATAGACCAAGGATGTTTGGACACCAAGGAATTTCCAAAACCGAAAATATTCTCAAGATATGCAATGAATGGAAAAATTCGGTTTTCCTAATTCCAATAAATGCTTGTCCAAAATTTTCGAAATCTACAATTAGTAAATGCACATTACTAATTTTTATTCTCTAGAGATGCATTTAATTGCTGATAATTAAAGCATATAAAACCAAAAACCTTAATTAAAAGATTCTCAATTTATTTCGGCACATGATCTCCTTGAGTACTAAGGAATATCTTTGAACAATAAATGATAAGAGTTATTGTACTTGTTCAAAGTATGTTGATATCTCTTCACTGTAAATCCTTATTCATATTTACATGGATTTACATTCTTGGAATCGGTTATACCACACTTCAAACAAGTTTAGAATTGGTTGACCTGTATTCCAAGATAACTATGTGATTGATCAAATATCAAATCACATACATGGGTTCAATCGGTTCTACCAATCACTAGGATCGGTAATACCTTAATATGGAAATACTTGTGATCGGTCACACAAGTTACCAGGACCGGTTACATCATTTAGCAGGACCGGTTACCATATTCCCATGGTATTATTTGTGATCGGTCACACCAGTTACCAGGATTGGTTACACCAATTACCAGGACCAGTTACCAATTACAACGATCGATTACACAACACTATGTGATCGGTCACACAAATTACTAGGATCGGTTACACCAATTACTAGGATTGGTCACACCAATTAGAAATATCGATCATACCATTTCATGGTGATTACTTAGGATCGGTTACACCAATTCATAAAAAATAGTCATACCAAATGATAAGTCAGGCATTGTGATTAGTTATACCAAGATACATAACAAAGTTGCGATGGGCTCTACCATCTCACACATATTGGTAATCCAAAGATTTGCAATGAATAGCTGAACCAATAAGCCTAATGATTTCCCTTTCGATTCATAAAACAACTTCATGAATGTACTTCCTTTAAGAGAATGTAAAAAATTGTTTCCTAGGATGAAATATTCACTATAACCTATTCACATAATCATAACAGTATATACAAGATTATGTCGATGTCATATCTACAAAGTTCAAAAGATAAGCATTATACTTCGTAGTCTAATTCCCTAATAATATGATCATACAAATATGATCATGTCACATCACTAGAGTATTATACAATATGTATAGTATATACAACTTTGCAGTTATATTTTCAATATAGCACAACTTGAAAGATACGTTAGGAATGAAACAGTTCAAGTCAATATTACTAACCTCAAGTGGAAGGATGATTTCATCGTTGTTGTTCTCTACTTCTTCACATTCTTCAGGTCTTCGAAGTAATACTTGTATGTCTCAACATTCCTATACTTTCTAGTCTAACCTAAACGAAGTTGACTCTAATATATAATCAAACGACTTTAGATGAGTTTTTACACACTAAAATATGACAACCAAACTTGACATACCAACGCTTGGTGACTTCAAGCGATCTATGCTCTAACAGATATATTATTTTACCAGTCGAGGTAATAATAATATTCTGATAACTTGGATTGTCCGATGAGATTTCTCGATTAAGGACTTATTTTGATATGTCGAGTATTCGATAGGAAATGAAAGATATTGTTGAATTATACAGACTGCTCATTTCTGATCTAATATATCATGAATGATCGGAAGAATCACATAAATATTGAATGGTCGTCCATTCGAACCATGTTGCTCAGTCGAGCAAAAATATTGGTAGTTGTACCAAACATTAAATATAAATCAGAATATTGATTGCTGGATCAATAGAATTCTCGAATGTTGATAGTTGAATCAACATGAGGAATATTGCTAGGTTGAGCAATTGATAGTTGAATCAATGATTTTTGAACCGAGTTTATCGTGTATTTTGCTATCTTAAGCAATTTAGTGTTGATATATGAGCAAAATAAATATTGCTCCTTTGAGCAAATATTGCTCGATTCATGGATTATTGGTAGCGGGACCAAATAAAATATTAATTTAAATACTGGTAGCTGGACTGAATATTATTTAATTAATTAGGATGTCGATTTCTGGAACGACATAAAATAATTAGTGTTTAAACTTGCTCAGAATTATGATTTGCGGAGCATTTGGTTTGAAACCCTAATTTTGATCGATTCTTGATCAGTTGATGATTTACTGAAAATCAACCAATGAGTGAGAGAGGGACCGGCTACATGGGATTATGGAATGATCATGTAGCGCCCAGGTGCTCGAATGAGCATGCACCAAAGTCCTTTGTATATCAGTTGGTGAAAGGATGATTAAATGCTCGTTTAATCATTATTAAAATAGTGCTCGTCTGAGAATTAGGTAATAAAACCTAATTATGGAGAGAGGAGAGACCAACCAAGAGGTATGAAACCGTCCCTGATGGTCGTGGGACCAACTTATGGTCGATTGATCAAATTCCAAGTTGTTTGGAAAGAGTTTGAACCTAATATGAATTATGGAAGATTAATTAGGTCAAAATCATAATAGGGTGTGGGACCGGATTTTGTAAGCCAGGAGCCGAACTGGGTCAGTCAAGGTAGCATGTCTATGTCACCATATTGCTCATGACTCAATTCTGAGAATTTTGATATCTTCTGGTATGCGTTCGAGCAATATTTTGGATTTTCAGAAGAGTTTGATCTTGACTGAAACTCTCGATTTGCTTGAATGGGAAAGTAGAACTTTGCTCACACGACCAATATTTTGAGAATATTAAAATAATAATATTTTAATATTTTCCGTGAGGAGCCTGGTCGTGTGACCATTTGGCTTTTTTGCTTGTGGTGATTTGAGCAATATTTGAGAAATATGAAAAAACTAGGTTTTTTGGTCAAACGAGAGAGTTTCATGAGATGAGAGAAGAAGTAGTAATAATAAAATAAGGAATTAGGGAGGTGTGGGACCGGTCACGTCCAAGGCATGTCCGTACGGCCCATGTGCCCTATCCCGTACTCTTCCCTATTTTATATTATTACTAGGGCTTAACCCGTGCCGTTACGACACGGGAAATCATCTGTATTTCAAATATATCCATCGGCTCATACATATCATAACTGTTTGCTAAAATTGATCAAGTTGATCCAAGTCTAAATGTTTTTGAGGTGTTGGATAATAAACATGTCTTAGTCTCAAATATTTTAATACTATATCTGTAAGTCATACAATCCTTTAGGACAAATATAGTTAAACGTTAACCAACTCTTCAAAATCCTATGGGACTATTGGTAATAGAACACCATTTCATTAACTTCTTCAAAAAAAAGTAGTGTCCCTTCTTCGAAAAAAATAAATCATCAAAGGTCGTTCGCCAAATTTATAACAAATCTGAAACACAAAATTACTTCAAAATCAATCAGATTAATCTTACAAAATCTGTTAGCTTCAAGGATTATTTTTCTCCCTTTGGTGATATAAATTATTCTAAATTTACATAGATTTGAGTTTTCCTAAAGTTTAATAATCTGTAATTCTTGATCCATTTCATATTTTATCTACTTATCTTCTCTCTTTACCTATTACCATGAACTATTTCTCAAGCATGCATAATCATATGAAGTCGAGGAGAAATGGGAAAAAAAATCATGACAAAAAATGGGAAGAGAGAGAGATATGATAAACTAAATCAATTATAATTGATTCGATATAGCCTTGTATATGGTCAATTTTTTTATAGGTTTCATCTTCTTACCTGCCCCGACTCGACAAATCTTAAAACCATAGCTATTGATTTATCTTCTCCCTTGAAAAATCTGGCCTTTGATATTTATTTATTTTTATTTTTTATAAATTTTTAAAAAAAAAACAAATTTAAAAACTAATAAGAGCTTGCGGCGCAGCTTGTTGCTTGTTGTGTAATTATTTTTTTATTAAATTGAAAAGAAACTCTCTCAATGAATTTTTCCTGAAAAACTAATATCAAATAAAATTTTTCAATAAGGGAAACTAAAAAACCGTAGGACACATTTTTCATCCCACTACCACCACCACCATTAACGTCGTCACTCCACCATTCTCACCAACACCCACCGCCATTATCCCCGGCGTCGATCCACCACCCTTGCCCACCATCACAACTACCATTAATGCCTACTGATTTAATATAAAATAAATTTATCATGTATTGTATTAATGGAAATATATTTATTTGATTAATAAAATAAATATTTATTATGAAATATCAGTAGAACATTTATTATTGAAAGTTAATTAAACTGATCATTTTACAGCCGCAGATTTAGATTTTCTAAGAATGAATCCATAATGGCATGGATGTTATATAAATTACGTATAATCATGTCAGATTATTTATTGAAAATAGTTTCTAGTCAAATTGTTTTGGACTTTGAAACAGAATCCCGAAGAACATGGGCTTTTTTATACATGTAAGATCATTTTGCAAATACCAATGTATTGTCAAATTATAACGTGTAATTTGAATAATCTTATAAGTTTTTGTGTAAGTTTATCTATCAAGATGAAATCAAAAATCTATTTCCACTAGTATCTAAACAAATAGAAACGAAAAATTGGTTCTTGAAAAAATCACCTTTCTAAACCAAAAAGTTGTGAATATATTGAAACACAGATGACCTGTGATAGCCAAATTTAATCACAAAATACACGCACTCCTAAATTTAACCATGAGGTTATTGTAATCAATAAGGCTATGTTTTAAAACGTATACTTCAACTAAATATACAACAAATGATATTCAAGAAAATTGTAGAAACCCCAAATATTCATACATGAAACAATGTAAAAAAAGAAAATGTTTTCTCAAATGAGCTCAGAGTATTTTGACTGGTCACAGATCTACCTTTCGGTGGACAAAGATTGGGAGAAAATTGAAAGAAGATTAAGCGGAACTATACTCTTGGATTTTTTTTTTCCTTTCTGCAATCTATCTCCTTTCCCAACTTCATTTCTGATTTTCGTTGCTCCAAAGTAAGGAATTAGATTTTTCAAACTCACTCATCATACCGAATGTGAAAGAGAGAATCAATTGTTCAGTTTATGGGAAGGTAGGTTTGTAATTTTCAGTTGATACATTTTTCCATTTTGATTTAGACTTTGAGATGGGAAGAAGAGAATATGTAATGAATTTTTCTCAATTAAAGTGTGTATTCATGGGATCGAACGAAACCATGAATTTACCAATTGGGAGGAAAAATCAGAACCGGTCTTCATCTTTCCTAACTTATCAAAGCTTCATTTTGTAATACAGTACAAAGAAATAGGCAGAAAAATATACACAGCTAGGGTACAACCCTTACCGTAATGACACATCTCGATAATAATAAAAAAAAATTGTATTGATTTTGACTTGTGCCCGTTTGTTTGTAGTAACTATATAACGTGATATTTTGTGGTTTTTTTTTTGTTTTTCTTTGATCTTTCAGGTATTTTAACCGAGTTTATTTTATTTTATTAATAAGACGATCAACCAACTTCTAATTTATAATGTTACCTATTTTTTAGTGATACAAAATTAACATAGTCTATTGCTACTTACCAACCATCGCCGCCATTACAATACCATATATAATACCATTTATTTTTCCACCACAACGGCCGCCTACCTCCCATTGGCCGTTTGTCGTACTTCTAATTTTTAAATCACAAACATCATGAGTAAAATTACGGTTGAACAAACTTAGATCGTTAACTAATTTATTCCATCACATTTTTTATTGTTATATACTCTGTTGTATTGCAATTAATTTTATTTCAACGGTTAGAACCATGATTTATACAACCGGGTGCTAAAGGTAGCAAGGGTACCGTTTAGGTGATCCGGCGGTTATGATCATTTTTTTTTAAATGGTATGGTATCATCCTAAAAATGTGATATTTTTTTTTGTCAATCGTGATGACCAACTACATATTTCACGATATAATGTTGCTTGTGTTGTAAATATACAAAACTAATATTGTCCACGACTATTCACCAACATCACCATCATAAAACCACCCATTGGCATTATTTTTTCCTCCACCACTGAAATTATCTCCTCCACCACCACCACTTCTACCAGCCACTATTTCTTCCACTACTAACCACTAATTTCTATTGATTTTTTTTTTTAAATTATTAAGTAATGTAAAAATACATATTTATTAGATTAATTAAGAGGATATTTAATGATGAAATTTACTACTAATAATTATTCATTATGAGAGATTAATGATACACTAATTAATAAAGCACTCATAATGATTAATTTTAAATAGAGCAAACCACAACCATGGATTTAACTTTCCCCGGAATGCATCCTGGCCGCTCTTTATCTAGGCTAAGTTGTCCAAACTATGTTTTGTATTCTAGATTTTCATCACGGGAGGAAATATGGAGAAACTAAGACTTTTGCTCAAACGAGTAAGTTTTCTCAAACAAAGAGTTTTCATGAGACAAAGTAAAATAATAAAATAGATAAAAATAAAATAAAAGGAGAGGATGGACCGGATGGCCGGTGGTCCTGATCCCGTGCGCCTCTTGTTTATCTTATTTTATATTGTTTTCCTTCCCTATTTTGCATAAGTTTCCTCGTTCGTCCATATTTTGAATACGTGTTTATGCATTTGGATGCTTACTTATGCATATTTGAGTGCTCGTTCGTGCATTATTGTTAAGTACACTCGCACCATTTTCTGGGGGCTTACTCGGTGCTGGGTCAAATGCCCGAAAAATGATTTTATCTATTACTAATTCATGGAACTCAGATGAAAATAAGCCATGAAACAGAGTAATGAGATAGATTGAATATCTATTACTAATTCATAGAATCCAGCTGAGAATAAGGAATGAAACGTAGTAATGAGATAGAATAGATTATTTTCTAGGAATTCAATTGATGAATGTTGCGCTAGAGTTAATCTATGAATCATTCTATACTAGCATGCAATATGTCTAGGAGCGTTTATTCGAGAATCGAGGTATGAGATGGTAGAGACATCATACTCGTTCTGAATATTACTTATGTATAGTAAAGGAACATTAAGACATCCTGAAGACATTAACGCTCTATACTAGCATGCAATATGTCTAGGAGTTGTCCAATCATTATCGATTCCTATACAGAAGTATTGATGAAATATGCGAAGTGTCGAAAGATTAGTTGAGAGGCTTTACAGATCACATATTCATGCAGCGCTCTGAGAGGGTGTGCGCTCAGTCAGAGATTGTGAAATGAGATTTCACGAATCCTAAAATATGAGTTTCACATACGTGTCTGAAGCCGTGTCAGAAATATACAAGATCGTGATTTTACGATTTTAGTCTTTGTCGAAAATCCACCATCAACAGTTGGCCATACGGTCAGAGACGAAAATACCACAATCATGATGGATTATTCAGAGATACATAACAACGACCATGAATAGTAAAGAAAGCATATCAAAGTGCTCACCAACTTTAAGTTGTAGAAATGTCAATAAGACATATATAGGGAGGGGTAGTTGGTTGAAGGTGCATATAGAGAAGGTGCACTAATAAGCTTCATAGCTTAGCCAATAAATCCCATAAGATGCCAAAGCATTATAATGGCGTGTTGCTTATTCAAGATATCTTCATGATGCTTAGGCATCATCGTTGCGACATTGCGAACTAAGATTGCACCACCATGGTGCAACACGAAGGAAAGGCCAATAATGCATATTCTTGCGCATCATTTGCAAAGGACCATATGGAATATACGTACTAGGATATTAATTGACTTTGGACTTGCAACACGAGTTGACTTTAGTTCCTTATCTCTATGAGGATGAACTACAGTTAGTACTTGATTCCTTCAAGGTACAGACGAGGGTAAGTAGACATCCGTAATGAGTGCAACATTTTAAAAAGCGGGGGTCTAACAATCACACCCAATATTTCACTTAGCAATATGTATGGACTAACTCCAATATACTTTCAAGAGAATCAACTAGACAGTCAGACTCAATCTTAAGAAAAGTATATCCAAGAGTTATATCTCTATTTCTCAATTCAATCTGCAATCAAACAAATAGGAATTTGCGAGCCCGATTGAATATAAGAAATAACTTGGACGGTATCAAAAACCAATATCCAAGTGTCAATCAATTTAATCAACAACTAAAGGTTGGATTCACGATTGATTGAACTTACGCACAACCTGTGATATTTCAATTATATAGAAAATATAACGCGGAAAAGAAATAACACAAACTCCAGAAATTTTGTTAACGAGGAAACCGAAAATGCAGAAAACCCTCGGGACCTAGTCCATATTTGAACACCATATTGTATTAAGCCGCTACAGACACTAGCCTACTCCAAGTTAGCTTCAGACTGGAATGTAGTTGAGCCCTAACCAATCTCACACTAATCAAGGTACAGTCACGTTACTTACGCCTCTAGAACCACGCCAGATTCTGTACACTTGATTCCCTTATCTGATCTCACCCACAACTAAGAGTTGCTACAACCCAAAGTCGAAGACTTGATAAACCAATCTGTCTCACACAGAAAAGTCTACTGAATAGATAAATTTGTCTCCCACAGATATGCCTATGAATTTTGTTCCGTCTTTTGATAAATCAAGGTGATCAGGAACCAATTGATATACCAAACTTATATTCCCGAAGAACAACCTAGAAATATCAATCACCTTACAATAATCTTAATAGTATGGTAGCGAAACAAGATATTATGGAATCACAAACGATGAGACGAAGATGTTTGTGACTACTTTTTATCTTTACTATCGGAGATTAAATCCCGAGAAAATCTTAGAGAAGATAGTACTCAATCACGATAGAAAACAACAAGATCAGAACATGCAACTACAGAGAAATAGTTGGGTCTGGCTTCACAATCCCAATGAAGTCTTTAAGTCGTTAACCTACTGGGTTTTGGAAAAACCTAAGGTTAAAGGAGAATCGACTCTAGTCGCAACTAGTATCACACAAGAGGTGTGGGGATTAGGTTTCCCAGTTGCTATATTTCTCCCTTATATAATCTTCAAATCAGGGTTTGCAATCAATGTTACCTTGGTAACAAAGCATTCAATATTCACCGTCAAATGAAAACCTGATTAGACTCAAGCTAATAGCTTTCAACCGTTAGATCGAACTTAGCTTTTTACACACAAATGAAAAGTGACTTCATTTGGATATGAGTAACCGTACCTAAACGTGTACAACTTTGTTGTCTCAAAAATGGTTAACCGAAGTTAGCCATATGAACACTTTCAAATCAACCTTGTTCATCTTAATCACACCTAGTTCAAATGACTCAAATGAAACTAGTTATAGAGTTGTTCAATTGTTTGTATTCTCATAGAAGTATACAAGACACAATTGAAACAAAATCGGTTTTGATTCACTCGAATCAATTCATGAACATTATAGCCACGGTTTGCAAAGATTGCATTCCTTATTATATAAATGTATTTGTTCATGAGTATGTAAACATAATTAACCAATTTTAGAACTTAAACCACTCAGGTACCTAAACAGGTACGCATACCTAAGTTCCCGGACTTGGTCTTGTTCGCCAGTATGCAAACGGGTACGCATATTGTCGTTCATGACCGAACTCAGTTGAAATCAGTACGCATAAGGGTATGCATACTATAGTTCCCGTACTTCAACTATTGATTCAGTACGCATACTATTGTTCCCAGACTTGGAATATACTTGCAACAGTTAGTATAAAAGTACGCATACTGTTCTATATCCAATCAAAGGTTAATTGTCCTAAACTCCATTTTAATCATTAAAACATTTTTAGAAGATGACAATAACTATCTCACACAAATTATTAGCTTCAAAGCAATTTTCAAGTGATCAAATGATCAATACAAAACATTTCGAGTCTACATCAAATGAATGTCTCACAAAAATCATATAAGATGTTACCAGGCGATTTTCACATGATTATCTTTTGACTTTCGTCAAAAATATAACATGAACTTGGTTAAAGCGAAAGCTTACCAACACATATTTCGAGAAATATGTAAGCAAGTTAAACTCAGCTCGAAATATCAAATGTGTATAATTGAAGTCTATAGAGCTATATGACTTTGTCTCAAATAGGAGATAGAGTAGATAGACTTTTGATTGATAGATGAGTTCAAGTCTCCACACACCTTTTGTTGATGAAGTTCCACAAGCTCCCCTTAGTAGTTCTTCGTCTTCAATCGATGAACATCGTGAAGTTTAATGCTCAACTACACTTTCTATCCTAATTCGAGACTTAGCTGTAAGTATACTAGAAATCAAGACTTATATTTTTGGCAACTAAACTTGAAAACAAGCTTGAGATAACAACGCTTGCGAGTTCGACCGAGCAGTGTTCTAACAACATTGATGGTCCAGCACCTTGTCGCTCATATGATCTAAGTGTGAGGTGATTTCCATGTACTGGTAACTCATATCATCTGGCTCGGTAATGCGATGCAAGATATGATTTTTGTCATACTTGATAAGCTAAGTTCATGTCCTTTTCCTGGAATGCTCATACTTCCTATCAAGTCCTTCGACGTAGGCATGTACCAATTGCACATTGGTCATGGTAAGGAAAGTAAGATAAATAGGTATGCAAGTTAGGGGATATTTTACAAGCCATTGGCATCACAAGGGGTTGATGGTGGCTTTTAGTTTAGGGTCAAAGTTGTAAAACCCTATGTTTAGCGTTGTCATCCTGCAAAGGAATAAATGTCGTTTGAAGGTAACGAGTGCTCAAACCTCTTTACTTATACATGTATTGAACAACTCAGTATATATATGAAATTCAATCAGAGTTGTGCGCGTAATAGCAGTCCCAAATATTCTGTGAATTCTACTATATGCCAGCATTGTTAACTAATTCATAATTCGCCTGGTACTTTTCCGTGCTATGTTCCGAGCCTAACTCTCAATACTGACATGACATGACGATCAATGCTCACTCTCAGTAGAGTAGCATGAATCTCCCGAAGTGTTAGTATTGGGATCTGCACAAAAAATACTCATACGAGTCACATCCCTTTGACAAAGAGATCGATGTGTTCACACACTTTTAAGTAAATTTGGCGTGATTGAACACACATTTATTTTTAAAGAAAATCTAGGTTGTTAATGTCAGTCTCAGAAACAATCACGGCCACACAGTTTAGCCGCGCGATTTAATGAGCATGGCCTATTCCTAGAAGAACTAGGCAATTACTATAGTGACTACCAGCGGGCCCACTAGTGCCCTACTCGATCGAGTTGTATTTAGCTCGTTCATAATCGCTTCAAACTCTGACCCAAATATGGGTGTTTGCGCTGCGTAAAATCGAAGCTCGACGAACATAGACTGTTCAGGGCAGTCTTAAAACTATCGCAACCGTCCAACTTCGCCAGCCTGGTTGGATGGATTAGATCATCCCATGAATGATCAGGAAAGCGCTAACGCACACGTTGGAGGGCCCACTTTTCCTTCACCCAATCGGTTTCTCATGGCAAGACCATGGAGCAATGAAACGTTTGCTCGAACCATGGCAGGCGTGATGCTTCTAAGTGTCGCGGAGGTCCACTAGTGTCTTAAATCAATCACAACCATCCAACTTAGCCAACCTATTTTGGATGGCTTAGATCGCATTTAGGACCATCAGGAAGGAGCACATGCGTTCGCGGTCAGCCCAACATGGGCCCCATGTGATCGATCTCCCAAGAGGAGGCTCACAGCGTGCCAATCCGCTTGGCCAAAGTCCCGAGGGCGTAACTGTTTCAAAACCTTAATTAGGGTTTGCGGTAATGCACATCTGCCGCAGATTGATCGTGACCATCCATGTTCACCAGCCTAAACGGATGGTGTAGATATAGACTAAAGAGGTCCCAAGGATGTCAACGTGATCACCATGGGAACACCTTTGCGTGTGACCGGCCAGCCTATGCAGACTAGGGCCCGTCGCCTCGAAACGCACGCCCCAAAGGTTGCATGCCACACCGCTTTTAAACCCTTTGCGGCAATATATTTCTGTCGCAAATTGATCACGACCACTCATCTTTTCCGGTTAAATTGAGTGGCCTGGATCGACCAAGAGGTATAGGCATGCGCGCCAGTGAGCCGTCTCCACACATGCCCGGTTGACCCACTCAAAGATAGTGCCAATGCTTGGGTTCGATCAATCCAAAGAGGGATGCTTGGGCACCTCTAAAAAACCCTAAATCCATCAACGACAACGAACATGTTTTGTAAATCATCTCGTCCGTCCAACTCTGCCAGCTTGGTCGGATGGCTTGGATTAAAAATTAGGCGACCAATGAAGTGCCTCAATGATTACCGTCCGCCACTCTGCCACAAGGAGTGATCGACCATATGATGTCCCCCATACGGCCTCAAAACGGTCACTCAAAGATGGTTGGACGTGTTTCTATTTTAAGACGCTTAATCCGCGACTTACTCAATCAATCTTTAAAACAACGATGCTTTATGCATATCGATTGTTTTGAGCTGCTTGCTTTAAAGCGATGCATTACATGCATCAAACATACACGATATTTCATGAATATCAATTCCATAAATAACTTAGTTATTTAACCTAATAGCACCGTATACTATTTCTTGCGGTGGGTCCCACGACTCGATCCACTTATTCGAGACATCAAACATGTCACAAACTGGGGTATTGGTCTGGCGGTTTACAATGTGCGACGTGTAACACACCCATTACGAGAAGTGTCAGGAGGCATGGACGGTTAACGATGATGAGGGAAGTGGAAAAATACGTGATCGTGAGACAATCACCTACACGACCCCACTACTCCATCACTTCACTTCCTCCACTTCCTACGAGATGAGGGTTGCGCTCAATGACTTGTATAAATAGGTTCTCCGACATATTTTCAAGAACACAGAAAAGCCAAGTGTTGTCATCACTGCATCCAGAAAACACCCAGAACTGATAGCTTACATTACACAAGCCAGTTCATCATTTTGATACAAGTCATAAACAACCAACACCTTCATAGTCTCAATTCCTTCTCCGCTTCCCTCCCTAAGATCAACCTTTCTCCTTCATCTTGTGGCCGAATTGAATCCGGAACGACCATTTCTTGGTTTAGGCCAGAGTCTTACAGATTGATTTATCGAACCTAAAAGCATTCCCGTGCAGTGCATTTGTTTAGGGATTAAACTCGTTTCTCATCAGCACACCCCAAATTACCAAAAACTACAGAATCAGTTTTTACCCCAAAACAACTGGCGACCACAGCGGGAGATTAATCTCTCGGTTGCAAGATCAACTTCAATTTTTTTAATTTTATCGAATTCGGGAGGGTGGTTTTAGGATCTAAACACATTCTTTAAATCAATTTTGTTTTAATCACAAATCTCAAAACTTCCATTCTGCGATGCATCCTCGCCTGCCAAGCCCTCCGAAAGTCATGAATGATGGAAACGTGGAAGACATAGCTATAGTATTAAGAAATCTTCTAGCAAGTCAGGCTGATATCTCCAGGCGGCCAAACGAGATGCTTCGTCTTCTATGAAGTATGGTAAACGGGAAAGAATCGGCTGACATCATTAACGATAAAGATGACATTGGATCCTTATCTGAAGTCCACACTTCTACCAGCGGTGATGCAGATAGGATACGTAGTCGTAGATATGAGCCGAAAGAAAACGATCAAAATCCACCCAACAACGAAGGTCCAAAGACATTTCGCAGGGAACATGACTCGCCAGGAGTGTCACAACACCTACATAATAAGAATCAAGGCCCATCTTATGAAACTTTTTTGGAGAGTATATATCTCAAGACCCTTGCAGAAGTTCAGAGAGTTGTTCAACAGTCCACTCCCCCAACCACAACGGCTTTACCAAACAGAGAGGCACTTGAAGAAGGAGAAATTTACCAAGGCCATCATGAAGATAAAAACTTCACTAACGAACGGTACTCAGTTCAACCGCGTCGTAATGCCATTGATGCAGGACCCTCGGGAGGAGTTACACTTCCAGAAATCCACCAAATTAAATGGTTTGCGTCTATGTCAACGCACAACTCAGCCCCACTCTCGAAACGAGCCTCGTATCAAAACCCGCAAGAATTCTCACGACAACAGCTGCAAACACAAGAAAAGTCGGACTCAAAGTACCCGCATTTCCCATTTTCAATGAGAAAGGTTCTGGAGCTTTTGGAGGCTTGGGTGCAAGATGGAGTAATTCAACTACCTCTTGTATGGCGTTCACCAACTGACCAAGATATGATTGATCCACGATATTTTCATTACACAAATTCATCCATCACCCCACCAGTGAATGCAACGGCCTGAAACGCATTGTCTGGGAAAAAATCAATTCAAGGGAGCTGCGTCTATGAACTGGGAATATTTCCTCTCTCCACAAGCCGACATACGCAGTTTCACATGAGAGATCGAATCAACTGGAGACTTTTCATTAGTGTAGGTCGTTAGAAGAGTCATGTTACAACAACTCAGGACGCAACTTGGATTTTAAGCAATCATCTAGGAAAGTCCAATTTCGTTGGAACTTCGTCCACAATCATTATCGTTCCAAATCTCTATTTTATGTTTCGCTTTACGTGCTTTCCTTCCATGTGATGTTTGCAATTTTCATGCAACGTGCACAATTTTCTGAGGCACATTACCTACGTTAAAAAATGAGAATTTCTATAATTTCTATTAACTCGCTCATAATTCCTCTCAGAGAAAACTACTCATAAATTATCCCAAAATAAAATTCAAATATCTTCATAAAAGCAATCACTTTTTGATTCAAAAAAAAAATATCAAATCAAACCATGAAAGGAATTCATCACATCACTCAAAACATCTAAAAGAGAAGCATAAGTAAGCGACCTAAAGCATTCAAGGGAAGTATTTCATCAACAACTTATTATTCTGGGAAAGAGAAACTTTCATGTTCTGGAGGGCGGCCTGCTTCATCTTTAACTCTTTAGACAACCTCTCGATCTCTTCCTCCCGTCGAGCAATGCATTCCATGGAGGGAATTTTGTTCATTGCGCCTTGAAACTTCTGGATTTCAGAAAACCCTTTGTAGAACCAAGAAGCGTTGAACTCGTACTGCATAAACACGTCCCGGTGGAACTCCCAGTTTGAAATTATCTCTTTAGAAACCGTGCGCCCAGTCATGACGCTCATGTTGTAGATAGTGGATAAAGCTTCTTCAACACGTTTAGCCAGTGCGAAGCGACTCTTAAGTTTTCCGGAAGTGGCAATATGACCATGTTTTCTCCATATATTGGTGTATAACTCCTCATACTTAGCCGACACGCTGAATCTTCTAACCATCACCTGATCTTTATAAGGAGTGTCGAAAGGAGGATCAAAGACAGCTCTAGCAACAACGGGATGCACCACTAACGCTTTGTCAGTTTCCGAAGTTTCTTTAGAGGGAAGTACCTCTACAATCTTGGATGTGGCCTCTCCAACGTTTCCCATGTCGTTCACTTCACCCTGAAGGTTGATATCTTCCACGGTCTCATCTACCAGCTCACTGAAACGATCAGATTCCTTGCCACTCTGGAAGAAGCTTCCTTCGTCGCCGTCCGAGTTTGAATCATCCTTATCGTCACCTTCAAGAGGATCAGTACTGCCGGATTTCTGATTATGACTACGGGCCAACCTTGTAAAAGCATTTACCTTCGGGATCCCCTGATTTCGAATAAGAATCGCTTTAATGAAGATTACTCAAGATGAATAAAATTGGAGAATCAAAAGAAGGAAGTTCAAAGTACCTACATATGAGAGGAATTGAAGACCACGGGACCAATTGCCTGCTTCTTGAACATAACTCTTGCATCTTGGGGACTGTGGTCGTCCAAAGCGTCATCCCTGGTTCACTTACCCGGAAGCGTCTTCAACCGTTTATGTTGCTCCAAAAATTCAGGGGATGGATCGCCGCGAGGAGCCACAACTTCTTCCGAGAACTTTTAAAAAGCTAACAACTTTTTTTTCCAGAAATCCTTATACCTGCTCGTCGTCGCTGGTTTTCTTCCGAGAGGAAGGAATGGAAGGCTTTGCTCTGTTGCAAAGATACTACTATCAAGAAAAGACGGCACGAGGTCCATTGAAGGAATTGGCGGACAATGGAATGGGATACCTTGGTCAAACCCCATTTGGCGAGTGGCTTTGTCAATATTGTAAGCAATCGTAGTAAGAGTTTCGTCGAAGAAAGATGGGATATAGCCTGGTATAGAACTTCGCAGGAAGATAAGCTCTCTATGGCTCATATTCTTCCCACTTGTGTGCAACACCATGTCCAAAGCAGTAGTAAAGGTCTTCGGTTGAATCACAGAAGAATGGACCGATGCCCATGGGTGGGAGTCTATGGCATACACGTTATAAAGAAAATCAACAAGCCTCAACCCAGGTCTTGGGCGTCTATTTTGCCAGCGGAGTATTCTCGAACCACCATACAAACTAGAAAATGAAGTTGAGGGGACAAGGCAATCTTTAAAATGTTCCCATAAGCACGTCTGGAGGAAAGCAATGTGGATGTGTGATTCCACTTTCTTGTACCCATTGGAAGCGTGCATGTCAGCGGCCAAAACATCCAGATGAGAGTATAGTGATCCAAGGAATAAGCTGCCTAAAGGGAGAACCACGCCTTTATCCAACTTTATAGCAAACATAACAAGATCGTGTCTTATAGTCTTCTTCCCAGAGCCATCATCGAAGATATCCCTAGACAGCCACAAAGACAGAAATCCAACTACGTAGAGCTCATCATCCAATGCTTGACCCGGTTTTGGTTTTGTAGGAAACCACTCAGACACCCACCAAGTATAAAAGAATTTATCCTTCTTATCATACTATCCCGCCTTCTGAAGTATATAATCGAGGATGGCGCCTTCGGAGGTGGTTAGCTTGTAGGCGAAACTCCCCATGGCGGGAAGATTGAGCAACGCGGCTACGCTTTCCAGAATGATGGTCATTTCTCCACATATACATATAATCGTGTGTGCGGAAGGGCGCCACCGGCAAATGAAAGTAATCAAACCTGCAGTGTCTTTTCTGGTGTGAAGTGTTGCAGACGCCATAATAGCTTCAACGATCTGCGCCTTGGTCAAGTTATCTCTTATCCGCTCATTTCCCAACATATGCCTCATCCATACTTCATAAGAGTTCAGTGGAGTGTGGCATACCTTGAAGTCAATAGGATAAGCTGGATATTCATTCTTCCGAAGACAAAACCTCATCACATGCTCTAGAGAAGCTGACGGAGCAACCTCTTTATTTTCTGGACCTGTAAGCAGGATTATCTTGTGACCAGGATGAGTCCTAACGTTTGGGAAAGGCGCAGTGAACATCTTGTCATCTATATTCGGCATGTATATGGAGTTGTTGACACCTCCCGACTTGACAGCAACATTATCCCCAGGTGACATCTTAACGAGAGCTTCTTTGTTCACTTTCAAATAACTACAATGAAGCGCAATGGAAATGAGTCATTACTTCATACTAAGGGAGAAATCACGCATGCATACGATGCAATATGGGTGATGATGGCCGGAGCCGATGTATGAAGAAGTATACAAAAAAAAAAATTTTATCGCGGGATGAACGTCCACAGCAGGGTCGGACCCCCGCAGGCTCGATCACCCCCTAGCCTCTTTCTATTGACCGTGGCATTCTCGATCACTCTCTTGGCCTGCTCTATCGTGTTGGTTATGGAACGAACACACATAGCCGTGCCTAGTAGGGTTTTCGTCCACGAAATTCTTGCCGCGGACGTTGCATTCGCAATTACAACCTAAAGCTAGGTTCTGCATGCAAAGACGATGGTTTTATCAAGTTCAAGGAAGTTACACCTAAAACTAGGGTTCACATCCGCAAAAATGAAGAAGAAGAGAAAGGAAAACTAAGAAGAGGTGGAGCACTCACCTCGCTGCTGACGGATGCTCGACGGTAGAGATGGCTGACGATGGTGGCAACGATGACAGGGAGTTGGAGCAAACGAAAATAAAAAAGAGAAGAAGAGAGGGTCGACTCCCTTTATATGCGAGATCGTCTGGCGGAGTTCTAATAGGGGAAGTTTTCCTATTTCGATTAGAACACGAAGCAAGGCGGCTGGGCCCACCGCGCCGACGCCCAATGGCCACACCGACGCCGCCATACACGCCCGCTGATGCTCGACTTCTCCCGGTAAGCCGCTTATTTTTTCTCTTCATACTATCATGTATGTCACCATCTATTTCTTACCCCGCAACAATGTCAGTGTTACGTTCTAAGCAGGGGACTTAATGTTGATGGTGGTTTTTAGTTTAGGGTCAAAGTTATAAAACCCTATGTTTAGCACTGTCATCCTGCAAAGGAATAAATGCTGTTTGAAGGTAACGAGTACTCAAACCTCTTTACTTATACTTTTTTTGAAAAACTCAATATATATATGAAATTCAGTCAGAGTGGTGCGCGTAGCAGTCCCAAATATTCTGTGAATTCTACTCTATGCCAGCATTGTTAACTAATCCATAATTCGCCTGGTACTTTTCCATGCTATGTTCCCAGCCAAACTCTCAATACTGACATGACATGACGATCAATGCTCACTCTCAGCAGAGTAGCATGAATCTCCCGAAGTGTTAGTATTGGGATCTGCACAAAAAATACTCATACGAGTCACATCTCTCTGACAAAGAGATCGATGTGTTCACAAACTTTTAAGTAAAGTTGGCGTGATTGAACACACATTTATTTTTAAACAAAATCTAGGATGTTAATATCAGTCTCAGAAACAATCACGGCCAGACAGTTTAGCCGCGCGATTTAATGAGCATGGCCTATTCCTAGCAGAACTAGGCAATCACTATAGTGACTACCAGCGGGCCCGCTAGTGCCCTATTCGATCGAGCTATATTTAGCTCGTTCATTATCGCTTCAAACGCTGACCCAAATATGGGTGTTTCCGCTGCGTAAAAACGAAGCTCGACGAACATAGACTGTTCAGGGAAGTCTTAAAACTATCGCAACCCTCCAACTTCGCCATCCTGGTTGGACGGATTAGATCATCCCATGAATGATCAGGGAAGCGCTAACACACACGTTGGCGGGCCCACTTTTCCTTCACCCAACCGGTTTCTCATGGCAGGGCCATGGAGAAATGAAACATTTGCTCGAACCATGGCAGGCGTGATGCTTCTAGGGGTCGCGGAAGTCCACTAGTGTCTTAAATCTATCACAACCATCCAACTTAGCCAGCCTATTTGGATGGCTTAGATCGCATTTAGGACCATCAGGAAGGAGCACATGCGTTCACCGTCAGCCCAATATGGGACCAATGTGATCGATCTCCCAAGAGGAGGCTCACAGCATGCCAAACCGCTTGGCCAAAGTCACGGGGGCGTGACTGTTTCAAAACCTTAATTAGGGTTTGCGGCAATGCACATCTGCCGTAGATTAATCGTGACCATCCATCTTCACCAGCCTAAACGTATGGTGTAGATATAGACTCAAGATTTCCCAAGGATGTCAACATAATCACCATGGGCCCACCTTTGCGTGTGACCGGCCGGCCTATGCAAACTAGGGACCGGCGCTTCGAAACGCACGCCCCAAAGGTGGCATGCCACACCGCTTTTAAACCCTTTGCGGCAATATACTTCTATCGCAAATCGATCAAGACCACTCATCTTTTCCGGTCAAATTGAGTGTCCAAGATCGAATCTTTGTGGGACCGAGCGGTATAGGCATGCGCGCCAGTGATCCGTCTCCACACATGCTCGGTCGGCCCACTCAAAGATAGTGCCAATGCATGGATTCGATCAATCCAAAGAGGGATGCTTGTGCACCTCTAAAAAAACCCCAAATCCATCAACGTCAACAAACATGTGTTGTAAATCATCTCGTTCGCCCAACTTTTCCAGCTTGGTCGGACGTCTTGGATTAAAAATTAGGCGACCAATGAAGTGCCTCAATGATTACCGTCCGCCAATCTGCCACAGGGAGTGATCGACCAGATGATGACCCGCACATACGGCCTCCAAACGATCACTCAAAGATGGTTGGACGTGCTTCTATTTTAAGACGCTTAATCCGCGACTTACTCAATCAATCTTTAAAACAACGATGCTTTATGCATATCGATTATTTTGAGATGCTTGCTTTAAAGAGATGCATTACATGCATCAAACATACACGATATTTCATGAATGTCAATTCCATAAATAACTTAGTTATTTAACCTAATAGCACCGTATGCTATTTCTTGTGGCGGGTCCCACGACTCGATCCACTCATTCGAGACATCAAACATGTCACAAACTGGGGGATGCTTACTGGGGTATTGGTCTGGAGGTTTACAGCGTGGGGCGTGCAACGCGCCCATTACGAGAACGTTTCAGGAGGCATGGACGGTTAACGATGATGAGGGAAATGGGAAAATACGTGATCGTGAGACAATCACCTGCACGACCCCACTACTCCATCACTTCACTTCCTCCACTTCCTACGCGATGAGGGTTGATCTCAATGACTTGTATAAATAGGTTCTCCGACCTACTTTCAAGAACACAGAAAAAACAAGTGTTGTCATCACCGTATCCAGAAAACACCCAGAACTGATAGATTACATTGCGCAAGCCAGTTCATCATTCTGATACAAGTCATAGATAACCAACACCTTCATAGTATCAACACCTTCTCCGCTTTCTCCCTAAGATCAACCCTTCTCCTTCATCTTATGACCGGATTGAATCCGGAACGACCATTTCTTGGTTTAAGCCAGAGTCTTACAGATTGATTTATCGAACCTAAAAGCATTCCCGTGCAGTGCATCTATTTAGGGTTTGAACTCGTTTCTCATCAACACACCCCAAATGACCAAAAACAACAGAATCAGTTTTTACCCCAAAATGCAAAGATAGTGAAAGGAAAGTACGACATAATCCTGACTGATGCACCCTTTGCACGAGCAAGATAAGTGCATGCATTCAGTTCAATGCTGAAGTAAAGTTCGAAGCAGAATTAGGCTTACAATGGATTATGTGTAAATCCAAGGTTAACCTTATGCCCGGACAAGACTCGGCGTTAGCCTTTATGTCCTTGTACCCTTTGCAGAACAATGGTAATATGGAACGGCGTGGAAGATACGTTAAGGCATCATGCTTAATAAGTATGCTTTCAAAGGCAATTAGAGGTGCATTTTCCTGGCACGAAGAGAAGCTTAAATTCCCGGTCAATAACATCAGAGTGGCGCATCGGGGAACCATGACATGCACTCCTTGGGATATAGGCATAATTTTCCGATCCGTCACAACATCCTATGATCAAAATTCTCTCCTCAAAGATGGATATATCTAGTTGTAGCCTTAACATCAAAGCTACACTCTTTTATGGTATGTATTGAAACATCAAAAGTATCACCACTAAGCTCAAATATAAGAACATTCTTCGCACCTACATTGGTTGCCCTATTATCAAGATTGTAAGCAATTGCAGCAATTGTTGGTTCACTAATAATTCGCGATACTTTAAGGCCGGAGATGATATCAACATCCCTAGCAGCATGACGCTGAGAATCATTAAACTAAGCAGGGACTGTGATAACAACGTTCTTAAATGTTGAACCAAGATAACATCTTCCAGTTTTTCGCATATTAATGAGAACCATATATGATATTTCCTCAGTTGAAAACTGTATATCCCCGCCCTTATAGTTGACTTGAATCATAAGTTTTCTGCACCAGAAATTACTTTCAAGGGCCATAGCGTGATATTATTCTGATAATCCTTGTTAAGTTATCAGTCAAAAGTTTTTCATCTAGAAAACAAAACCTAGATTCCGAAAGCGATTTCAATGAGCACACTAATCCAAAATTACCATGAAAAGAATTATAATGTTGTATAGAAATTGAAAGAACTAAAATATACGTAATCAAATCAATGAAAACATGGAATTTGTTCCATTATGCGGGATCATGAACACACATAATGATGTGAAAAATCTATATAACACATAAGAAAACCATAATGCTTGCCTCCAACCATATTAACTGAGATGTATTTCCAGACTTGTATGGAATGTAAACTCCCACGGGAAATTCATAAAAGGGACTGCATAAAACCTAGACATGCACCTCGTGTATTTCTGAAACTAATTAACCATACCATTCCAAGCTACAACCCCTCTGGCTCTGAATCCCTCCTCTCTACAACTGGCCCAGAAATGACCTTTCTGGGATTTCCTTTACCTCTGAGGGTAGGAAAAGGGTTAAGCCATAAAGCAAAGCAAAATTTGTTATGTTCATGTACCTTATTATCTAGCCATACAAACACAAGATATAATCAATTACTAAACAAGGTATAAAACTTATACTCGCTAGAGTACGATGTATAATTAACAAGACACCAAGAAATGATATATACAGTAATAAATATGTTGAAAAGCTTACCAAAGACTAGTGTTGGTAGGATTCACAACAACTTGATTCTTAGCATCATTACCAATCATATATTCAGTTTGGTAAATATGAAGAAGAAGATGGGTGAATCCATAGATTCTTATTTTTAGTTTGGTAAATATGAAATGAGTGATTCTTGTGATGATAACTCCTCCTATGAATCAGAAACTTCTTCATCTCATAGAGTATTTGTCGATATTTATAATGATCCGGGTATGAGTTATTTTTTAGATGATGAATGCTTTCTTTCCCAAACTCAATCTAACGACCCAAGTGATGGATTTTATCAGCCACAACCAGAGGATGAAGTTATGGGTACTCAGGTATGTCTCAAATTTAGTTAATGTAGCTTGAATTGGCCAAAAAATAGGCTAAACTGAAAACTTCAGAAACAAATTTCGGCTAGGTCAAAGTAATTCGGTTACTAGACCTGAAGAATAATTAACCGACCTTTTCTGTAAGTGCAGTTCAGTTCCTTATTTCAGCAGAAGCAGGTAACCGAACTCTATTTTAATGGAGGTTTTTGAGAGTTCGGTTATCTTTTTTCCATAAAACGCAACCGAACTATTTTTGTAGAGTATACAAATAGTAGTTCGGTTTAGTCGAGTGTACTACTTTTGTTGCAGAACTTGTAATAGAAAATCAAAAGAACAAGTTCGTCCAGATCACAATCTTTTTCTAGAGATTAGATAACCGAACTCTCTGTTCGGTTTAGTCGAGTATACTAATTTTGTTGCCGAACTTCCAATAGAAAATCGAAAGAACAAGTTCCGAAAGATCACAATTTTTTTTAGATATTAGATAAACGAACTCTCTATTCGGCATGGTCGACAAAATTGTTTACATTTCCGAACATTTAAGTGTTTTTTTTTGTGGCTGGTACTGAAGTTATGCTATTTCTCGCAGGTTGTATGTGATCCAATACCAATGGATAATCAACCTTCCCCCGTTGATATTTTGTACGAATACACATCCTATTCTTCGGAGTCTTCCTCTTCTTGTTCTTCGGACTCATCCTCTTCTTCTCCTCCTTCTTGTCCTTCCTCTTCTTCCTCTTCCTCTTGTCTTTATTTTTCTTCGGAATATTTCTCTCTTTCTTCTTCGGCTTCTTTCTCTTCTTCTCCTTATTTTCCTTGTCCTTGTTCTTCTTCCTCTATATCTTCATCCTCTTCTCCTTGTTCTTCATCCTCTACATTTTCATCCTCTTCATTTTCTTGGTCTTCTTCATCATCTTTTTCTTCTTCAATAGCATGATGAATTGTGTTAGAACACTGCTCGGTCGAACTCGCATGCGTTGCTATCTCAAGCATATTTGTCAATGTTAGTGATCAAAACTATAAGTCTTGATTTCTAGTCTACTACAGCTAAGTCTCAGACTAGGATATAAAGTGTAGTTGAGCTCAAGAACTCCATGGAGATCATCATATAAGATGCAAAACTTCTCAAGGAACTGGTGGAACTTCGTCGACGAAAAGGTATGTGTAGACTTGAACTTATCTATCACTCAAAAGTCTATCTACTCTATCTCCTATCTTGAGACAAAAGTCATTTTTGCTAGATAGACTTTGATTATACACATTTGTTATTTTGAGCCGAGTTTATCTCGCTTATCTATTTCTCGAAATATGTGTTGGTAAGCTTTCGCTTTGGCCAAGTTCATCTTTACTTAGTGACGAAAGTCATGTTATGTTTCAATCACTTTGAAAACGGCTTTGACGAAAAATGGTTTGTTAATAACAACTATATAACGTCCTCTAAGAATGTTTCAATGATTGAAATGAGAGTTTAGATTATATAACCATTGTTGGATATAAGCATTATGTGGGAACACATATATGTATAAGTCCTTATTCCTTGAAACAAAGTATGCGTACTTTGTTGATCAGGAAAATCGGAACAAGACCTATGAACTCAGTCTGCGAACGCAACCCGCGAACTGGCGGAAGTTCTCATCCCGAGAATATCTGCTGGAGTTTGTGAACTCCTTCCGGGAACTTAAGTCCGCGAACTAAGTCCGCGTACTTGAGTTGGTTATATCTAAAGACGATTATTTGTGAACTTATATTTATATTAACTAAGGAATGCAAATTTCAAACCATGGCTATAAAGTTCATGAATCGATTTGAGTGAATCAAATCTTTTTTACTTTGATTGTGTCTTGTATAGTTATATAAGATTTATACAATTGAGCAACTCTCTAACTAGTTCATTTGAGTCATTTGAACTAGTTATGGTGAAGAAGAATATGGTTGATATGAAAGTGCTCATATGGCTAACCATTTGGTTAACTATTGTTGAACCAACAAAAGTACATCTTTGGGTACGGTTACACAAACCTAAAATCGTGCATTTCATTTGTGTGTAACAAGTTAAGTTTTCGATCCAACGGTTGAAAGATATTATCTTGAATCTAATCAGGTTTTCATCTAACGGTGAGTATTGAATGCTTTGTTACTAAGCTAACATTGATTGCAAACCATGATTTGAAAGACCATATAAGGGGGAACTCTAGCAACTGGGAAACCTAATCCCCATACCTCCTCTGTGATACTAGTTGTATAAGATAGAGTTGATTCTCCTTTAACCTTAGGTTTATTCTCGAGACCCTGTAGGTTAACGACTTGAAGACTTCATTGGGATTGTGAAGCCAGACCGATACTACTTTCTTGTAGTTGTGTGATCTGATCTTGCTGATTCTATCGTGTTGAGTATAATCGTAACGATTGGCTTGAGATTAATATCTCCGATAGGCAAGATATAAAAGTAGTCACAAACATCTTCGTCTCATCGTTTTTGATTCCACAATATCTTCTTTCGCTGCGTTGATTAAGATTATTGTGAGGTGATTGATAATACTAGGTTGTTCTTCGGGAATATAAGTCCGGGTTATCAATTGGTTCATGTTCACCTTGATTTATCAAAAGATGGAACAAAAAACTTGTAGGTATTTCTGTGGGAGACATATTTATCTATTATCGTAGACTTTTCTGTGTGATACAATTTTTTTTATTAAAGTTTTGGACTTTGGGTCGTAGCAACTCTTAGTTGTGGGTGAGATCAACTAAGGGAATCAAGTGCGCAGTATTCTTCTGAGATCAGAGACGTAAGGAGCGCAACTATACCTTGGATTAGTGTGAGAATTATTGGGGTTCAACTACAGTCCAGACCGAAGTTAGATTGTAGTAGGCTAGTGTCTGTAGCGGCTTAATACAGTGTGTGTTCAATCTGGACTAGGTCCCGGGGTTTTTCTGCATTTACGGTTTCCTCATTAACAAAATTCTGGTGTATGTGTTATTTCTTTTCCGCATTATATTTTGTTATATAATTGAAATATCACAGGTTGTGCGTTTGAATCAATCAATTAGAATATCCAGCCTTTGGTTGTTGATTTATATTGGTTGATACTTGAACATTGGTCTTTGGTACCATTCAAGTGATTTCTCTTGTATTCAATTAGACTCGCAGATTTCTATTTACTTGAGTAAAAATTGAATCGAGAAAGAGGGATATAACTCTTTGATATACTTTATTAAGATTGAGTCTAGTTGATTCTCTTTAAAGTATATTGGATTTAGTCCATACAGATTGTTAATCGAAATATTAGGTGTGGTTGTTGTACCCCCGCTTTTTCAATTGGTATCAGAGAAGGAAAACACGTTAAAGACCTTACAAGTCTGTGTTTGTAGCGATCTGACTCTATGGACAAGAAAACTATCTCTGATAAACGCGTCACCAGAAATAAAGACTCTGTTTCTATTAAGTCTATTAATGAGAAAGATCCGCCAATATTTGTTATAAACGAACCTTGTGTTCAAATGAAACAGACTAACACTAACATGTATTTTTCTAATGAATCTGACTCTGTCGTTCAAGAGGAAACAACTAGAGAAAGTAAATTAATTCTAAATCTTGTTAGAATTCAAGCTGATAGATTCAAACAGTTGAAAAAACATGTCAATAACCTTCTTGGTATAGTAAAAGACTGTGGCTCCAGTGAAAAGGCTTCTTATAAGGAAAATCCTGAAGTTCGATCAACTCGTATCTTCCTTGAGGCAAAACTTAAAAAGGATGCTTTAGAAATTGAACATCTTTTGAGTAAACTCTCTATTCAAGGATGTTCTGAAAATTCTGATATACCATCTACTTCTACTCAAACTGAAAGAGCTCCAGTTTCAGAAGTAATTCCCGATTCTCTTCCAACTCAAACTAACGTACAGGGGATTCACACATCAGTTGGAAGAAAGAAATATCCAAACGATAATGTTAAGTCTGAAATCTCTAATCACTCCCGTGATCAGAAAGTGTGCCCTTTTTGTGATTCAAAAGGGCATATAGTGCAAAAAGGGAAATCCAAGTTGAAAAACAAATCCTTGATTCAACTTCAACACACCTTATATTTAATTCTTAAAGGTGTAACTGACATTCATATGTCTAAACCAACTGGTTTTAGTTCACATCCAGTGTTTCCTACAAGGATGGTCAGTTCGATGAGTTCCTCAAATGCACAAAAGCATAATAGACATGTTAACAAATATCGTCCAAGAAGAACTTCTGTTCTCTCTCCTATCAGAAATGGAGATAATATTAATCCTGATGTGAATCATTAATCAAGTGAAGAATGCAGATATGAGCAGATGGATGACAACCTAAGATTGATTATTGAGGGATATAAGAAAATCATCAACAAACTGTGTACTCCATCTAGACAATACTCTTCAGGTAAAAATCCTTACTATGTATCACATTTTGATGATAGTAAATTTTATGATAACTTTTCACATCATAAGAGTCATCTTCCAAAGTACAGAAGAAAAGGGTCTAACCAAAAACAATATTCATTTGATGAGATAAAAGCTCATGCTTGTGCCAATTGACCACAAGGTTGAAATCTCTCATATAAAATCCTGGTTGAGAGATATGCTCAGGTATACTTGTGTCAATAGTATTCTCGGATCCTCAAGCTATTTTCTTATCGTCTTTAGCATGAGTATCTTTGCAAAATACTTGCACAAGTATTTGTGTTTGCTGTGGTAAATTATTTTGCTCTTTTTGATTGTTTGGTTAAACAAGGTGCCACTTATGCACTCTAAAATTGCTTCTCTTTTGAGACTTTTTTTGGAGTCATTATGATTTATTCATATTACAAAAAGTTTTCTGCAAAGTCGGGTGCGTACGACTCTTGTTTTTCTTTTGGGTTGAGATTGATCTCGTACAGGTTACCCATGTGACTGGCGCGAATCAATTAAGGAAACCCTAGAATTCCTTCCCTAAGAATTCCTTTAAGTACCCGACCTATTGAGTTACGTAAGTCGCGTACGCATACTCTAGGTTGTTTTCTGGGTTATCAAGAATGTCTTCTTCGTCATCTCGCTATGGTGATTTTGCAAGGGGATTTCATGAGAAAGGTTTTGTTTTCGAGTCCAAGGGAAGGAAGAAAAGAACCCTGGTAGATGAAGATCATCATAATGCCTCATGTTACTATGCCTATACTCATGAGGATATCGAGAAGGATGATGTGATTTATACTGAAGTGGTTCATGATTTTCTTAAATACTTTACAGAGTCAAAACTGCAGCTCGTTGATACTCTGAAAAGTCTTGATGTGTTAAAAACTGAGTTGAAAAAGGTTACCTCTAACCTTGGTCTCATAAAATCTCACATAAATGATCTTCTCAAAGAGAATATCTTCTCTGAAGAATCAAAGGATGCTGTCAATCACAAGCTCAAAGATCTCAAGATTCATGAGGATCCAGAACCGTCTAGTTGACTTCAGGTCGTGTTCGGCCTTGGTATAGGAGTCTGTTTTGTTTTTTAGCTTGTTGATTTTATTTGACTAATAAATCTTCTTTTCTTGTTTTATTTAGAAGAATAACTAGAGTTTGGAATAACCATTATTGTGATTACACATAGTTATGTCCAACGTTTTCATCTTCATGTTTTTAGGTTTATTTATTTAAATTCTAAAATTGTTTGGAAGATGATTTTTGCAGTATTAATCTTTATGGTTTCATATATTGCAATTTGTTATGGGATATGTGTGCTTGCGTCCGTGAACTATGATTGTCCCATACCTTGTCAAAAGTTAAGTCTTTCATATGTCGATATGTATGTATTGATAAAAGAATGAATGAACTTTTGACAAATACAAAAGTTAATCCTATTATGTCATTTATTTATGGAAGATAGGTTAAAATATTTTGTTGACAAGGATTATGTCTATTGTATGTCATTGTGCGAATAGTGATGGAAAATAGAATGAATCCTTATATATTCTGCAGTATTGATCTTCCCTGATCCATATTTTTTTGTTATACTTTGAGGCTCCGTAAATTCACTTATGTCGAGCATGACCAATTAAATTTGATCACACTTTTGTGGTGATTTAGTTGTGTATTCCGATTAGATTAATTATGGGTTCTCTTGTGATTAATCTAATTGAGTATTTTTGCATTCAAATTCATATTCGTATGTGATTTGTTATGTCCAAATAAATCCTTATTTTCTATTGAAATTAAGGTCACTCTTGTTGTTCTTTCGGGAATGACATATTATGGGGAAGATTTTTTAACTGAACTTGTGCTTAATTGCGAAATCTTTGTGGGGAGTGCGGCTGTGGAATATTATAGGAGTTATCTTGTATCTTTATGAACTCCTTGATGAAAGCATTTAGCTTCGGCTTTATGATTGCATCTAAAGAATTTGATATGTGCTTTCTTTTGGTCATGAAATGTCTCTTTTGGAAATTTCATTAGGATCCCGTTTTCGTACCTTTGCCAATTTTATTGAAAAAAGGGGGAAAATTAATATGTAGTTCACACTACAACTACATATGGTTTTCGGATCATTATGTTAGGGGGAGTGGTTTCCATGTGAGATGGAGCATTGACTAAGAGGGAGTGATACATATCACCATAGTATTGTTGTTGAAGTTGTAATACAATTGAACTTTGACGTTGTGTAATAATACTATGACACTGCATAACAATTATTGAGAGTATTTGTTTTCTCATTTTTATAGCTACGGATTTTCAACAACGATGATGTTGAACTTACAACCTTTAGGATCATTGGAGTACTTGGAAGTGACGAAGATTTCGAGTAATGTTGAAGATTAGGCATGTGGAATAGGAGCTACAAAAGTTTATTCATTTATTTTTGTATTCCATATGTATAGATAGTTTTGTCACTAAAATTGACAAAGGGGGAGATTGTTAGAGCACTGCTCGGTCGAACTCGCATGCGTTGCTATCTCAAGCATGTTTGTCAATGTTAGTGATCAAAACTATAAGTCTTGATTTCTAGTCTACTATAGCTAAGTCTCGGACTAGGATATAAAGTGTAGTTGAGCTCAAGAACTCCATGGAGATCATCATACAAGACGAAGAACTACTCAAGGAACTGGTGAAACTTCATCGACTAAAAGGTATGTGGAGACTTGAACTTATCTATAATTCAAAAGTCTATCTACTCTATCTCCTATCTTGAGACAAAATTCGTTTTGCTATATAGACTTTGATTATACACATTTGCTATTTCGAGCCGAGTTTATCTCGCTTATCTATTTCTCGAAATATGTGTTGGTAAGCGGCCGCTTTGGCCAAGTTCATCTTTACCTAGTGACGAAAGTCATGTTATGTTTCAATCACTTTGAAAATGGCTTTGATGAAAAATGGTTTGTGAATAACAACTATATAACGTCCTCTAAGAATGTTTCAATGATTGAAACGAGAGTTTAGATTATATAACCATTGTTGGATATAAGCATTATGTGGGAACACATATATGTATAAGTCCTTATTCCTTGAACCAAAGTATGCGTACTTTGTTGATCAGGAAAACCGGAACAAGAGATGTGAACTGAGTCCGCGAACTCAGTCCGCGAACCCAGGCCACGAACTGGCGGAAGTTCTCATCCCGAGAATATCTGCTGGAGTTTATGAACTCCTTCTGGGAACTTAAATCCGCGAACTAAGTCCGCGTACTTGAGTTGGTTATATCTAAAGATAATTATTTGTGAACTTATATTTATATTAACTAAGGAATGCAAATTGCAAAGCGTGTCTACAAAGTTTATGAATCGATTCGAGTGAATCAAATCTTTTTTGCTTCGATTGTGTTTTATAGTTATATAAGATTTATACAATTGAACAACTCTCTAACTAGTTCATTTGAGTCATTTGAACTAGTTATGATGAAGAGGAATATGGTTGATATAAAAGTGCTCATATGGCTAACCATTTGGTTAACTACTGTTGAACCAACAAATGTACATGTTTGGGTACGGTTACACAAACCTAAAATCGTGCATTTCATTTGTGTGTAACAAGCTGAGTTTTCGATCCAACGGTTGAAATATATTAGCTTGAAACTAATCAGGTTTTCATCTAACGATGAATATTTAATGCTTTGTTACTAAGCTAACATTGATTGCAGACCCTGATTTGAAAGACCATATAAGGGAGAACTCTAGCAACTGGGAAACCTAATCCCCACACCTCCTCTGTGATACTAGTTTTATAAGCTAGAGTCGATTCTCCTTTAACCTTAGGTTTCTTCTCGAGACCCTGTAGGTTAACGACTTGAAGACTTCATTGGGATTGTGAAGCCAGACCGATACTACTTTCTTGTAGTTGTGTGATCTGATCTTGTTGATTCAATCGTGTTGAGTACAATCGTAATGTTTGGATTGGGATTAATATCTCCGATAGAAAAGATATAAAAGTAGTCACAAACATATTCGTCTCATCGTTTGTGATTCCACAATATCTTCTTTCACCGCGTCGATTAAGATTATATTGAGGTGATTGATAATACTAGGCTGTTCTTTGGGAATATAAGTCTGGTGTATCAATTGGTTCATGTTCACGTTGATTTATCAAAAGACGGAACAAAAAACTTGTAGGTATTTCTGTGGGAGACAGATTTATATATTATCGTAGACTTTTTTGTGTGATACAGATTTGTTTATTAAATCCTTCGACTTTGGGTCGTAGGAACTCTTAGTTGTGGGTGAGATCAGCTAAGGGAATCAAGTGCGTAGTATCCAGCTGGGATCAGAGACGTAAGGAGCGAAACTGTGCCTTGGATCAGTGTGACATTGATTGGGGTTCAACTACATTCCATACCGAAGTTAGCTTGTAGTAGGCTAGTGTCTGTAGCGGCTTAATACAATGTGTATTCAATCTGGACTAGGTCTTGGGGTTTTTCTGCATTTGCGGTTTCCTCGTTAACAAAATTCTGGTGTCTGTGTTATTTCTTTTCTTCATTATATTTTGTTATATAATTGAAATATCACAGGTTGTGCGTTTGAATCAATCAATTAGAATATCCAACCTTAGGTTGTTGATTTACATTGGTTGATACTTGAACATTGGTCTTTGGTACCGTTCAAGTGATTTCTCTTGTATTCAATTAGACTCGTATATTTCTATTTGTTTGAGTAAGAATTGAATCGAGAAAGAGATATAGAACTCTTTGATATACTTTATTAATATCGAGTCTAGTTGATTCTCTTGAAAGTATATTGGAGTTAGTCCATACAGATTGCTAATCAAAATATTGGGTGTGGTTGTTGTACCCCCGCCTTTTCAAATTGTATTCTCCATCACCTCTTTATTGACATCTTGGATTACATTACGAACATTCTCTTGTTTGACTTCCGGTAACGATCCCCCTCCATGTTTAGTATATTTGGTACCACGGTTTCGGAAATCTAAGTAAATTCTACCACGAGGGGTAGGAGTTCTCAAATCTTCATCTAGGTGTGGATTATCTTTTCTTCCTTTGTTCCTAATGAATGCAAACCAAAGTATTAGTTAAACATAATATTGACTTATCAAATAAAATAAAACATGGGATAACATGGGACCAAACCAAACACAACATTTAGTGTCAACAACCAAAATTTCGGTTACCTGGTGTAAATTGCGAAGTAACCGAACTATATATTTGGTGTTTCCATACTAAAGTTCAATTACCTGATATAATTTGCGAAGTAACCGAACTATATATTATCAAGGTTCGGTTACCAGCATAATTTTATCGACCAAACCGAACTCAACTTTTCCTTATAAAGAATGAGTTCGGTTACAAAATTATTTTTTGCGAGCTTACCAAACTACACGGTTCGGTTACCAAACATTAGCCTACTTTACCGAAGAGTTATCAATATTAGAAGTTCGGTTACCAAATCTAAGGTTTTCTAAAAATTTCCTAGCCGAAATTCTTATTATAACTACAATTTTCAATATGTTTTGATGATTTCGAATCAATTTCTTCAACAAAAAGCGAATTAAAAGGAACAAGTATGGCAGAAATTACCCGCGAATTTTCATATTACTCGAATCGGGCTTCTTTTTTCCTGTTGGATGCTCGATTTGCGCTTGACATTTTGCTTGAAGTTGTTTATCGATTTGAATTTGATTAGGGAGATTCGCTATATGTGCGAGTCCCGGAATCAATCCTGGAATTCTTGGAGTTTGCTTGGTACGCATTGTTTATAAACGATTGATTAATCGACGATGAAAGTTTTTCGAATCTACAATTAATGGACGATGTCTACGAAGAAGAAAAGAAGAAGATGAACAGAAGAAGGATGTTTTTGTTTTGAAACTGAAATAAATCAGTTGGGTTTATTTAGGTTTTTAATTAGTGGGTTAGATTAGTGGGTAGTGGTTAGATTAGTGGATTATTAGGATTAGTTATAATCTTAATGTGAAAAATACTACAACCCCCCTACTATATGGGTTCAACATATAGAAGCCCAACAAAATGGATCCTTCATTGTCAACTCCATACTCTAAGTAAACGCCACTACTAGGCCCAAAATATCAAATTTTCTTCAGATATGGTCCATAATTAATTATTATGGATTTTAATAATACGAAGACTGCTCTTTAGTATGTATAGGTAATAAAACTAGGTCTAAATTTCATTTTCAGTTTCATTTTATTTTTCACTTTCTCTCTCTCATTCTTTTGCTCTCTCCGGATGAAGAAATAGGCCGTGAAGAAACGATTTCTAAACGAAATTTTCAACGAAAAATGGTTTCAAAACCTAGATCTAAGTGAAAAGGCGAGGGTACCCAAATATACCTCAAGCTAAAACTTTTCCTACCTATAAGTCATTTCTCCAAAAGTGATGTATGGACTGAGTCGAGACAATACAACTAATCGGTTCACACTTCGTGTGATCGTCTATGGATACAAGATCGAGACAATACAACAACGAAGTATGTTTACTTGATACAAAGGTTCATACTTAACCAAACACAATAGGATTGCTTATCAAGTAAATAGGAATTAACGTTTGTGTAATTTATTTTAATTATAATAAAACAATTATAATGCAGAATATAAAAGTTAATGACACAACAAGATTTTGTTAACGAGGAAACCGCAAATACAGAAAAACCCCGGGACCTAGTCAAGAATTGAATACTCCACAAGGATCGGTTCCCTTTGATGTATATCACCCCTTAAAAGAATCGGTCCCCCTTTCCTTTTAATTGGTCAGACATACAAAATCCGTTCATACCACAGGTGATTACTTAAGATCGGTTTTACTAATAAAAGTTATACCAATACATAAGTCAGGCCTTTGTAATAGTTCTACCAAGAACACAACAAGTTGTGAGCGGTTATACTCTATCACACATATTGGTTGTTCATAAGATATGCAATGAATAACAAAACCAATAACACCTGGAGATTTCCATTTCGGTCCACAAACAAGTTTATGAACTTACTTTCTTAGAACACATGTAAATATTGTTCCCTAGGATGAAATACTCACCTCATACCCATACATAATCACAATAGCATTGAAATGATTATGGCAATGTCTTATCTACAAAGTTTAATGGTTAAGCAATAAACCTCATATTGTACTCCTTAATACTATGTCTATCTAGAGTTCAAATATGCTTCGCAGTTATGTTTTCAATATGCACGACTTGAAAGATACATTAGGGAATAAAACAATTCAAGTCTAATATCACTAACCTCAAGTGGAAGGATGATTGTTGTCGTTGTAGATCTTTGCTTCTTCACATATTCAAGACTTCGCAATACTTGTAATGTCTCATATCCTAATACTTTCAAGCTAACCTATATGAAGTTGACTCTAGTACATAATCAAGCGACTCTTAACATGGGTTTTGATTCACTAAAATATGACAACCAAACTTGACATACCAACGCTTGGTGGGTTCAACCGAGCAATGCTCTAACACTAAGCTTTAAAAAAAAGATCCTGATTATCTAAACATGAATTCGACATCAACATCACCTGTTATTCGGAGATTCAATGAAACGCGATAGAAAATGAGTGATAATCATCATCAACAACAACTAAATCTGAAGATTCTTATAAAAAAATCAGACGAACGGGTAACATTTCAATTCAATTATGAGATTTCAATTGAATTGTTTGATTTAATTAAGAGATTTCGAATATTTATTTTCTGAAAAATCATTTGGGAAACTTTAATAGTTTGATTTCAGTTCAAATCTGTTACAGAAATCATAATCAGTGTTAGATCTGTTATAATCTCACCTCTATTTTACTTTTGAGAGAAAATTTTCATAGAAAATTTTCTAGGGTTCTTGAACAGAATTCGTTCTATCTTTTAACCTCTCATCTCGATCGAAAATCGATTTTCAGATTCGAAATATGTGAATCATTATCCGTTTTACCCATGTATTTGATATGAATTTCATTTACTTTAATTTTCAAACTGATTTGAGATCATCTTTCATGGATTTTATTCTTTGCAGATTGTTTTAAGTTCAATCTATATTGGATTTGGTATTGAGTAGAAGCCATGAAGAATTGTTATATTTGGTGGCTGCAGAGAAGAGAAGATTGAGATGTTTGTGGTTGACTATGCTGAATTTCAGGCAGTGAAACTGATGGTGGTTGCAATTGAAGCTGCAGAATGGACTGGTGGTGAGATTAGATGTACGCTTAGGTTGCAGTTAAAAAGTTCAGGTGCAAGCTAGTAAGTCAGCAGGATGAGCTGCAGTGATGAATGAGTTTAATTGACTGAATGCTTTGAGCAGAGCCAAGAAAGCATAGGCAGTGAAACTGATGGTGGTTTCAATTGAAGTTGCAGAATGGACTTGGTGGTGATATTAGATGTATGTTGAGGTTTGTATCTCTAAATCTGAGGCCATTGTGCCTTATTATGCTTCTAGGTGGCACACAACAGGTACATTTATGTTTTTTTTTATTTCTTTTCGTGTACATGTCCTTATATTCTCGATTGTCTATATATCCCTTATAAAGGTAATGCATCTATTCCAGGTTTATTATATGAAGCGAAAGGCTGTCATAAAGAAGCCCTATTCACTTGTAATGTTGGATGCTAAGTATGTTGTACTAAGTTTTCGGTTGTTCAAACTTGAAATCATAGTTTTTCGTTATCTTCAGGAAATATACAAAAGAGACTCTTATAAGGAAAAGACCATTCTTATTGTTTTCAGATCTTCTACCAAAAAGGTATATAACTTATAGATGTGTAACTTCTAGTTACACATGCTAATTAGATGTGTAACTTTTACTTACACATACTGATTGAATGTGTGTTCTTTCACAGAATCATTTAAATCACTCTCAGACGATAATCAAATCAATATTATAATAGGCTTGTGTTTTGCCTTCTCAATTAGATTTGGTGCACTAAATGATATCTGAATTTGTCTTTTAGCTTGTAAGCATTGTTATATTCAGTATGCGAAATTGATAAGGTTTAGCTTGTCTTCTTAATGGTTTATAAATATAGTTGAATAGGGTCAATTCAAATCAAAGTGAAATGTGCATATGATGAAGTTAATTTAATATTTCTTCACTTTGAACTTAATGGGGTTGTTTCATCACTTCTCCTTGAGGATCAATTCAATTTTATGAGGCACAGTCCTCGCAATTTATGTGTTTTTGTATTTTGAAGTCACATGTTTGAACTGTGTATTCATTTGAACTTTGTATTAGGAAGAGAAATGTCTATTTGTTGTAAGTTATCTGACCTTTTTTGGATGTGTAACTATTAGTTACACATGCTAATTAGATATGTAACTTTTAGTTACACAAGTTAAATGGATGTGTAGCTACTAGTTACACATGCTAATTATATGTGTAACTTATATATACACACGATAGAATGCAGTTTACACAAGATGTGTAACTGCAGTTTACACATGCATTGTATATATGTAACTGCAGTTTACACAAGATGTGCATATGAGATGTGAAGACGTTGAGGTGAAACTTTATTTAAAGCAGTGTGCGTATGAAATGCAAGCAGTGTTGAGCTTCGATGCTCGTGTTTTTGGAAGTATACTGTGAAGACATTGAGGTGAAATTTTATTTCAAGTTTTTTTTACTTTCTATTCTTTATTAAACAAGAGGTTATTTACTACTTTTCAAGTGTTTTTCATCTTTTATTTGCATTTTTGTTTTGTCTCCTGATTTATGATTATTGAAAAGCTAATTTGAACATGAACTTGTGACCCATCGATTGTTTATGTTGCGGCAAATATTTGAGTTTTTTTCGTGGTTAAATGTTATTAAATGGTGGTTGTAGACCTTAGAGGATGAACAAGTATTTCGAGTGTTTACTTGAAATGAGGATGGTTAGTTCTGTTATTGCAATGTCTAGGGATTATGTATTTCAATACCGATTGAGGCTTTGTTGTACATTTTATGCTGCAGGCGTTTTTTTGGACAATTCATGTGTTGGCTTATAAAGTATCTACCTTAAACAGTGCAGTTGCTTGTAAGAAATGCTAAATGGTCAGTCTTGTGCCTTATTATACATTTCATGTAGTTTTTGAAACATTAAACAAAATAAGCAAAATGTAAATGTGCTAGGGTAGTAGTAATAATTAGCGGATATATTTGTTGAATTCTTTGTATTGTGTTGCGTCTTCGATAGCTGAATAGATGGTATCTGAAGACCTCTAGTTTTCATACATTGTTTCTGCTACATAATTTTTTGCAATGTTACTTGCTTACACAGGAAAATCATATCTTAGAATGTGAATGGTGATCACTACCTTAGTTGACACTGATGTCTTTGAAGCTTGTTAGTTTTGATGCTTTGATGAATTTTTTTGCCAGAGGTACACAATTAGGCTCAGTATTTGCTGATTACATAAGTCATATGCATGTGCAATTCCTAGTTACACATGCTATATGCATGTGTAACTTCCAATTACACTAGCCAGATGCATGTGTAACTTCCAGTTACACTAGCCATAAGCATGTGTAACTCTTAGTTACAGATGCTAAATGCACATGCAAAAAGTGTTAGTCTTATTTTTGGTAATTTTATTAACAGAAAGTTGATTCATTTTTCATGAGATATTATATGTAAGGTTCTATAGAATCTGAGAAACTATTATATGCTCTATATACACTGAAACTATTTTTGTGTTCTACGGAGACAGGAACCGCAGTCATGGTTTGCTTATTTGTGGTATTGGTCTCGCTGGAACTGGAGTTGACGCTGAATACACAAGTCAGATGCATGTGTAACTCTCAATTACACTAGATAGACGCATATGTAACTCTCGATTACACTAGACAGATGTGTGTGTAAATTCTAGTTACACATGCTAAAAAATTGTTGTAAACGAATATTAAAGTAATACATGTATTTTTTTATGTTTTCTTTTTGATGTCTATTTTTTGCATATATATATAAGTGTAACTTTCATTACACATGTCATAAGGATGTGTAACTTCTGGATACACATGCCATATGCATGTGTAACTTCTGTTTACACATACTGTACTTTAATAATTTCGGGCCCAGATTTAATAATTTTGGGCCTAGATTTATTTAAATTATATTTAATTACGGGCTTGACAATATACATAAGGGTATCAAGATCTTTTAATAATTTGGGGCCTAGATTTAAATTTATTTTAATTAAGGGCCTCATATTATGGGTTACCCATGGGTGAGACCTGAGACTAATTTTCCCGATCTTAATTAGGATGGGGATAGATTAGTCATCTCTATTCATTAGGACACCCCATATAACTGTAGGGTAGATGTTCCTATCACTTAATGGTCTCCCACCAAAATAGGGTGGTGCCCTAAAAAACGTTGTTTTTTTTTTTTTTTTTTTTTTTTTTTTTTTTTTTTTTTTTTTTTTTTTTTGAAGCATGCTGGGATGGGCCTCGAGTGTTCACTGGTCCATCTAAGACCATTTGGTGTTTGTTGCTTGCTGAATTTTTTCAAATCTATCGTAATATCAGAACAATTATAACAAACTTAATTGAGGAAATCCGGGTCCAAGAGCATAGCTCAGTGATATCCCATCAACTCCAGTAAGGAGAAAGTCAGGGATTCAATCCCCGTCGCCGTAAAGGTTTGTGGGAGATTAGTTGTATAGTGGACTGACCGGTGGGTTCGGGTAGGGACCTGGGTCGGGCTTTCGACTATCAAAAAAAAAGAAAAAAAAAATTGAGGAAACCCCAATGCTTTGTTTGCGGCGCGAGAATACAGACATTCAGTTTTTGCGTACGGTTAATTCATTCATGAGACATGATCATGCATGGACTGTTATTGAACTCTATATATG